>NC_064877.1:22000000-22007500 GCF_943734665.1 Anopheles aquasalis | reverse complement strand
GATGCGGTTAACAACAACAACCAGAACAACAATCGTCGTGAATCGAGGGCTGCAAAGGGTGAAGAAGAGGCCGATGAACGGCACCGATTGCGCCATCGACAGAAGGATCTACTGACGGATCTGCAGCATCAACAGGAGCGGCATCCGAGTGGCAAGAAGAATCGCACGAAACCGGGTAACGGGTTCTATCTGGTGCAACCCAGAAAGGACACCGGAAGGGACAGTCTGGCGGCACAGTTCGATCTGAACGGCAAATACTACTTTCCCTCGTACGGGCTGGAGACGGATCCGTCCGACAATACGGACGTTGCGTCGGAACCGGAGGCCACGGTTCTCAGTAAGGTCGGGACGGGTTCAACCTATGGTGGCGAATCGACGACCGGCCTCGCAAGATCCGTGGTCGTACCTCGGTTCTCCGCAATGCCCCGCACCGAATCGATGGAAGTTCAACCGTCCTCGAACACGTCGGCAGAGGATGAGT
This sequence comes from Anopheles aquasalis, assembly GCF_943734665.1. Classification (NCBI taxonomy): domain Eukaryota; kingdom Metazoa; phylum Arthropoda; class Insecta; order Diptera; family Culicidae; genus Anopheles; species Anopheles aquasalis. The sequence goes on along the minus strand of NC_064877.1, from coordinate 22,007,019 downwards.
ACGATGATCCCCGCAGTGGGAGTCGTCGCCCACGGGATGGTGATGTGTCCGACTCCGATGACAGTCTAGTCGATAGCCTTGATGGTTTTGACGCATCCTCGATCACGAAAGTGGCCGCACGGGGCAAGCGCAAGGACAGCAAGGCGACCGCAGTGCCACCCGAACGCACGACGGACTCAATGACGGCGAGCTCAGCGGATAAATCACCGCGGCACGAGAAGGGAGAAGCATTCTTCGTGCCGATCCAAGACAGTGCTCGCTTGAAGTTGATCGACGAGCGCGTTATTGTGGCCGATACGATGCCCCTGAAGATCAAAGAAAGGCTCAACAATCGGCGGCGCATGATGAAGTGGAAACAGGAACAGGAGAATCTGAAGAAGCAGCGCAAGATGAAGCGTATGATCGAGCAGAAGCGGTTCTACGGTGAACCGGCGATACAGGTGATCAGTACGATCGATAAGTCGATCAGCCGTAAAGAGTTCATTCCACCGGAGATCAAGAAGACGGTATTTGGAGCCCGAGGAGCTGAGGCGGCCGGCAGCGCGGGCCCTACACCGTTTCGTGCGATGAAGCCGAAGAAGCGTGCGACCGAGGGTGCCGCTTTGCGAACCGAGCTGGGAATGCTGGAATCGTACAAGATCGATGGAAAGGGTAACATGCAGATACAGACACCTTCGACGACTACGGAGCGAGGTGCTGCTGCTGGTACGGGTCCTGCGGCTAGTGGACGGAAGGCAGCGCAACCACAAGCCAAGAGCCCTTGGGGTATGACGGCCGAGCGGCGCCAGAGTAAACCGACTGGCGCGAGTAGCAGCGGTGCACCGACCACGGCATCATCGACACTTCCCTCGACGAGAGGCCGAACCGGTGGTGGTCGGACTCCAGCGGTCGATAAGGTACGGCGCAAGCAGGTACTGAAGGATGTGCAGCAGATGACGCTGTACCCGCAGGCTGACCTCACGCCAGACATCGAAGGTGGTCCACGACGAATGTACCAGAAGACGGAAATTCAGGAAGGTGATAAGCACATCGAAATCCTCGAGATCGTTGAGTGTGCGGACAGTGCACCGCGCAGCGTTCGTAGCTCCAGCCGACCCTCGGTAAGGGTGCGTAGCGCTGGCCACGGTGGTCGACATGGTGGGTCCGGTGGGTCCAAATCGAACCGCTCCCGGATACCGGTCCCCGTGTACCGGTTCGGTCAGTATCGGCGCAGTAATCATTCGCGCGAAGGTAGCCCACTATCGGGCATGAATCCCAAGATCGATCGCATGATCGCCGATCTGCTGCTGCAGGCGCTCTCCAATCCGGACGAGGGTGGAGTGAAGTTTGTGAAAACTCCGGAAAATCTGCGCGACACAAGCAAATCCTCAAAACGATCGTCGACGGGCGCCGGTGGTTCGTCGAAAAAGGAAAAGAAAGGTTCCCAGGGCAGTGCCCCCGGCGGAGGAGGCAACAGTAGCAGCACCGGAGGAGCTAGTAGCAACACGCTGGCCACACCACGCCGTACGGCTAGCGGCAAGTACACGCAAAAGTTCGAAGTAATTCCCGAGGAGCGATCGAGCGTTTCGATCGATTCGTCGACGGAGGAGCTGTCGTCCTCGTTGGCTCGCAAGAAAGCCCACCACGCCTCACCGCGCCGTGTCAGTTTCGATGAAAACCATCAGATCTTGAACGTTGACGAGCTGCTGGAGTCAGCGAAAACGAGTGCTGGATCGAGCCCGTTAGTCAGTGCCGTTACAACACCGGTGCACACGGGGAAACTGGCCGTACCGAGTCCTTCGAAGCAATCGGCATCACCGAAACTACAGTCACCAGTCGCATCGCCCCGTAAGGTGGCCCTTGCGTCACCCGCCAAGAGTCCCCACAAAGTTGCGCCCCGCAAGGGCACTGGAGCCGTGACCACAGCCAGTGCCAACAACACCACCATCAGTCGCGGCAAGGCAGCCATCCAGAGCGACGTCATCGAGGAACGGGGCTGGATTGGGTTCAGCACCCAGCACGAGGATATGGCCACCCCGGTGAATGGGCACGATGATGAAGGTATTTATCCAATGTCGGTTTTTTTACAATCTCTCTCTCACCGAGGGCAACACACTCGTCTGCATGACCCATGTACACCATACGATGATACGATGTTTTCTTGTTGAACTGTGTTTCAAGTGCATCCTACACTTTCTTCTATATGCCGCGTTTGCACGTAGCGGGACTGTTTGTTCCTGTAATTAATTGTTTGTTTGTTTTAGATTGTCACGTAGTTTTTGTGTTAGGATCTCTGTGAATTTTATGATTTATGTTGATTAATTATATTCATTTTTTAAACCAGAGTACCACAGCTGTTGGTTCTGTTTTTATTCTGAGCTGCTTAGATTAAAGAGAAGGTTAAGGCCGACGAGGGTTTTTACGCGAAAATTGTTGCGTGTTAATCACAGCAATCCTTCAAATCCAAGTAAGCATGGGGGCCAAAAAAGACGCAAAAGATTATGAAGAAAATTATGTTGCTAATCGAAGATGAAATACTGCGCAATTCTTCCAAGAAAGGGACCGCACTCCTTGAGTTCTTGAGGCGCAGTTTCTGCCAAAAAGGTTAAACGAGGATAATTATGTATTATTTCACCTCCAAAATAAAGCTATTAATGTGCCATTATACTTCACAATCGGGTATCAGCTGAAGGTCAGTCAGATAGAGGGCCGTAGAGTATTTGCTCTAGCGGTCTGCGACCTCGCAAGTTGTTATATGCCGTTCCACCAACCAATCGCGTAAACTGTGGAAGGTAGCGTTTCTGTAACAGCAACATATATTCTGGTGACAACTGCGCGCGCGAGGACCCTTTGTGGCACGCAATCGTCCCATTTGTTGTCGCTACCAACTGCCATGCTGTCCGGGGAATGCGCACCCTTGGACGCTGTGCACGCGCTTCGGCTGCGGTTTACTTGCTTCTCTATAACCAATGCAAACGATACTATAGAGCAAGCCATCCAGATAGTGTATCCTTTTTGGTGGTTTTTTGGGCGATTCGCCCATTAGGCCAATGGAGAAATATGTGAGAAGCAAAACCACACTGTCCGCTTTGCATTATCAACATTGCAGTTTAGTTTCCCTTTGTCTGGAAAATACACTGTTTGGTGGAAACATGCACGGAGTAAGCTCTTTTTGTATCAATTTTCACTTCGTAAGGTCCTCCCGTTTTTAGGTCCAAAAATTCCCTTTGTGTCGCAAACAAACAAATCTACGTTCGGTGGTTTGTGGCTTCCCGATTTGGGCCACAAACCCGCTCCTCTGAGTATCCTTGACACCGAATGTATTCCTTCCTTTCCGCCGGTTGGAGGAGGGGGTCCGTGGAAATGGAATGGAAGTCGAAGAATGAAAGAACCATTGGGTAGCGGAAATATCCATCCAAAGTGCCTCATGCCGCGCCGGTGAACCCATTAGCCGGTTCGGTTTGCCCGATCGGCGCCTCGTACCCTTGCGTACCCGAGGACTCATTAAGAGATGGGTGGGAAACGCCAAGTTTTCTGGCTGATTCCGGTCCGGTGACGGCGATGGTGCCGGCTATGGTGGTAGCGGAGCGGAGCTAATCTAAAACTAACCGCGCCCGTCGAGCAGCGGTAAACAAACTTTGTAGTTGCGGTCACACGGTGCGGTACCGGGGGTCTTAAGGAGAAAAATCAATTTTTCCACCCAGAACCCTGAAGGCCTTGCGGTTGAAGGCTGAAGGCAGCAGCCTTGCAAATGAAAATCCGTCAAGACGATAACCCGAAAGCGCGAAGCCGTCGCTCCGGCAGTGGCCACGAGCTTATTGGGCGACGACACTTTTCGTCGATAAGCGGGCACCTTGCACTGGTACAAGGTCTTGCTTCCAAGACCTTCAGGAGCTCACGGGAGTCCTTTTGATGGTTAGGATCACAAATGAATGCAGTATCAATGAATCACCGAGACAGCAGACAGAAACCTTACTCTATTCACACTTATTACGTTCGATCATGTAACCATTCTCCATTTGAGTTGTGTGTTTAACATCTTTGTTTTATGTTTTTCTTTTTTTCTTCTTTTGTTTCTTTCGCAACTCCTTTTCCTTTTGCAGGAATAGTTTCTTACTTTGCACGAATTGCTAACCTTGCCGGCATGTTCCTTTTCCGATTTTGCTACATTGTCAACGAGTTGCTGATCGTGTGAGGTTCTGCTGCACCACCAAACTCCTCCGGCACTTGTTACTAGCAATCGACGGCATCCTTAGCCTTCCCCACGTGTACACAGTGTGACTCTCGAATGCTTCACGTTTGCATCCTACCTTGCTCAGCAAATGGTACACTATGTACTTTTTTCCTTTTTTCTTTTACCTCTAACTTTCTTCTGCGCAGGATTAGACCTTAGTAGCAGTAGAGCGTAGCAGTAGTGCAACGTGGGCGCAGTAGAGCTTGGCATGAGGTGCAGAGTCCCGATTGTAAATGCTAGCGCGCCATTGCTCCTGTGAGGTAGCTTGTAGTGTGTCTACATTTAGCATTTGCGATAATAAGTTTGTAGTGTGTACGGTTGCACGGTTGTTTTGTGATTCTGTATGAAAGAGAAAACGTTCAATAAAACTAGTCAATGGTGATGCTAATAGCAGCAGCTTCTACCATCATCCATTTCTCCATTGAAACGAACGAAGGAATGCTAGGACTTTGGCCTTTTCTTCATGATTAAGCATCACGATATTGTGAAAAACAAATGTTCAGAAAAGTAGAGTCACTAAACAAGAGGCTCATTGTGTTTAGCATTGTTTCATTCGTTTGCAAAGGACCGTAGACGAGCACTGAACGAACCGGCCATTCGACGGCACCTGCTGTAAATATGCTCCCTCCCCCCCAAACACATCTTTCAGCAGCAACCGGCGCGCGGTACAGCGCGTCATCGTACCTGCACCCTAGAAGCGTAGTGAAGACAATCACCACCGGTAACTGTTCGGTGCCGGTGGCGGTACATCATCGGACCAGCACTAGTACGGTCGATGGTGGACCGGAAATGGATGACAATCCGCGTAGCACAAGCCCTCCATTACCTTTGAAAGCTGGTAGCGAGACGGCTACTGAACTGCCGGAGTGCAACTGTGGCCATGAAAGTTCTAACGCTGTATCTGGTGATGGTATTTCGGTGGCCTCAGACACGGAATCATTCGTGACGGACAGTCTCAATACGAAGGCATCACCCCCGATACGCAGCTACTACGCTACGAACCAACCAAGGCTCACCCAGCAGGAGTGCGGAGAGCGGGGACTTGATCGACACCAGCTGGTAGCAACCGCGACGACGCCGCCGCCGCCGCCGCCGCCAGTGACGACCGTGGTCGAGAACCGACAAACCGTACGATCATGCCACCGAACAGGGCACAACATGGATTGTGACCTCAAGTCAACGGCCGACTCGGTGAAGGAGGTAACGCCCCAGCATCTTGTTGCCGGTGTTTATGATTCCGATCTTGTCTTGTCGTACCACCATCCGCATTCGTCTCCTTCGTCTCCTCCTCCCTACCATCACCAGATACGCGAAGAGAACGCCTGGCACGTGTACCAAACCGGCGACTGTAAGGTGATCCAGTCCAAGATCGAGTACTACGAGACGTCGATCCATCGGACGCCCGTGACGACCGGTGGCACTCATCATCACCATCAACATCAGCACCACTACAGTGGCAGTGGCGGCCGTTCCGATCTGTTTGGACCACTGGTTGAGCATGGCCGCAGTCCCGATTCGTTGCTACGTGGTCTATCGACGGCCGATTCGCTGGAGGTGGCTGCATCTCAGCAGCGTGGCCAACTGATGGCCAGCTTGCTTACTCCCGGACGTAATCACTGTGGCACCGGGCTGAGCAGCGCGGAACCACCGAAGACGTCCGAAACGACGTGCAGCTCGTGCTGTTTCTGCAATCCCGAGCTTCACAGGGCCAACGGGGCGGGCACGGTACGCATTCCGCCCGAAACCTGCTTCTATTGCCACGCGAAAACACAATCACCCAGCAAAGCCTTCCCGGCGCCACCGACGCCACCCAACATACAGACCTCACCAGTACCACCCTCACCGCAGACTCCGATCGTGGAGCTCACACCGACCCCTTCGCTGCTGGACATTAAACCGCCGAAGGCGCACTCTACCGGCACCGGAAGCGTTACTTCGACCAAGGTGACGTCGACCACGACGGCGATGACGAATGGAGGAAGCGACAACCGCGCTGCCGGTGGTCTTGTGGCCGAAACAACCAAAAAGACTGATCATACGCACACGAAAATCAAAGCCAAAGCCACCGATACGGTCAGCACGCGGTGCACCAGAACGAACGAGAAGATCAAACGATCGTACCAGCCACCACAAACGGCAACAACCGGTTCCTCGTCCGCTGCAACGCATCCGACCGCATCTTCCGGTGGTCCGACAGGCCACTCGACGGTGATAAGTAGTACCGCGCAGCCCAGCACCGGCGGTGGCCAGAAACCCTCTAGCACTTCTACAGCGGCAACACTAACACCGAAGTTGGCGCGCAAAAAGTCGGAATCCAGCGTACTGAATCGACCAAAACACACGAACCACCTGGTGCGAGCCTCGACCGTTGTCCACTCGGTACAGAAGGAGGTAAAGAACGAGCTGAAGGCTCCGATCAAGGTGCTACCGAAGACGGCCAAGGAGTTAAACAATCGGAAGGAGAAGGAACGTCAGATTAGCCTCAATCTGCCGCTTGCTCCTACGGCCATCGAGCAGCAGCAAAAGCCGGCCATCGTTTCCAGTCAGAAGGTGTCCGTTCCGACATCGTTCATGGCTGGTCCGGTTTCGGTGGGGCCACCGATGGTACACAGCGTCACCGCGGTCACGGTGGACGATCGGTGTGCTTCGGCATCGCAGAGCTATGATGAAGGGACGAGCAGCGGTAGTAGCACCGCCAACAGCACCCCGGATACGAGCCCAAATTCGAGTCCTTTTAAGAAGTGCACCGGGGCCACTGGGGTACCGACGGCCGCTTCTCGGTGGAAAACGAACAGCGAGCGGAATC
>NC_064877.1:21970000-21985000 GCF_943734665.1 Anopheles aquasalis | reverse complement strand
CAGAATAATAAAATTAATTTCATTATTCTTCATAAAACGTCTCATCAAATGGTAGTTGTTTTTTTTTTTTTAGTTGCCGTTGTAACAGATTGATTGCCAGTTTCTGACCTCACAAACACAGTATTCCTTATACCATTTGCTTTGCTTTTCTCTGTTCATATTCCTTGTGTGTGCAAATATTTACTCCTGCGATCCAACGGACCGAGTTCCGAGGATCTTGCTGCTGTGATGCCTACCAAACGTTGGGATAATCACAGCGATTTCCGTTCCGGAAAACAACTTTTCGCCAACTCAATTTAACGTGCTACGGAACGGCGCGCCCAATCGCAACCCACAATCCACCAAAACGCTGGCAATTGGCCGGTTCGGCGGATGATTGAAGCATAAAAACTCATTTCCGAAAAATGAGCAACCATTCATTCAAAGACGCCAGGAGCCCTCGCGACTCCAGCACCTAAGGGTAAGCGGGCATCAGGTCAGCATTAATTGTTTTATGCTTCTCAATAAAAGTTTACGAGCAAACTCTGGCCTCCTTTTTTCGACTGGCCAACGTGCTCTCCTTCTCCAGGGGCTAGCGAGTGTCGCGGCAGTCGCGGAGGATGCATGGAGTGCCTCAATAGAAACAGGACGCGAGGAACGCAGACAGGTGTTGTTGTTCTTTTTTCCCATCGACTTATCAGCAGGATTCCAAACACACGGTATTATGCACTTCTTTTCAAATTACAGCCCCATTACATACCGTTCGTGGGTCGCTTGCGTTGAACGGATTCATGAAAAGTTTTCTAGCATAGGACCTTGAGCAGCTGTAATAGCACGGTACAAATTGGATAATTATATGGTAAGTAGTTAAATAGTTAGCTCGAACAACCGCCGCTTCCAATCAAATATCACACCTTCGGCTCATTCGTGAGGATCGTATGTTAAATCTGGAGGAGTAGTATTCCGTCTGACTGAGGTGTGCAACGATAATCATCCTATAAAGTAGTATTATGAACGAGTCTGTATGCTGAAAGGTGAAGTTTAATCAAACTGGACTTGACATGAAAAACAACTGGCAAACATGAAAAACATGCGGCACGTATCGACATTGATTATTTCAACCCATCTCGGTGAGTCGATTAACGAACAAATAGGAACAGTAGAACGAATCCAACTCGTTATCCAATGTTTCATCACTAACCAGTTATCTATCGACTGTTGTTTGAAATTTTGTACAATTCAGTAAATATTACCTATATAATATTAGTAAATATTAAACCGCACGGAAATTTATATCGTTCCGTGCGATTAGCTTATCTCGTGGTATTTCTTTTTCGTTTACCAACAGACCCACCCAAGCCCAGAAGTAGCTAAGCTATTGGCAATGGTAAATGGCACCACGATAAAGCCGCCATAAATCTCGATTGAATGAATGAAAAAGCAGTTCGATTGTGGTTTGGGGCCTCGGTCTTTTGTTTGCACTGTCATGGTTAATCGCAGTGGCAAGCAAAATAGAAACATTCACACGAATCGTTGAAACGTGCCACTGTTATCGCCACATGGGCTCCATTTTTATTCAATTACACTCCTGCCAAATAACAGCCACACATTTATAACAGTTAAACTGTGGACAGCCTCCCGTGCAGTCCCGTTCACCATCGAGTTCTGGTGAATAAGTGAAGAGCGAACCATTTTCAAACTAGACACTGGGCGCATCCTCTACACGAAAGCATAAAATTATAATTCAAACGCGTACGTGCAGCGTTTGCGATCGGTTCGAGCGGTCGTTCGATCCGGGTGTGATTATAAAATATACACAATCAGTCGTGTATTTAATGCTCTTCGGTTTCGTCATGCTCGATGTGTACGTCGCGGACAATGTTTTTGTCAAATTTTCTTCCTTTTTCCCAACCGAACTGTCGATCATCGCTGCCGAACAGGCCCAGATCTAGAATATCCGCGAAAATTCTCGGTTTTTCCGTTCGCTTTCCAGTATCCTGGCGTACGGTTAAATGTTAAACATCAATCATAAACCACGGTACACATATCACGTGGACCGTAGAGCCGCAGGGATTGTCTTGGACCAGGACCGCGGGGCGCTTTGAATTATGGAGGACGCGAAAAGTAGAAAATCATGTTCTAAAATTGAGCCCGTGGGATACCGGAACCGTACAGCGCGTTCTGCAAACCAGGGAACCAGCATTTCACCTTGTGGCCACCGTGTATCCGGAAGGGAAAACGTGCAATTTTGTTTAATTTGCGCTTCATCCGGCCTAGCAGACCGATCGCACGTGGTCTCATGAATGCATGATGATGATTCAATGCTACGACCATCATTGTTGGCGCATTTGTATGTTTAAATACGATAGGAAGAAACTTTTAATAAGATAAGTTGTGGCAAATTAAAAGTTTGTTGCCACTGAGCACAACGTGAGCGAGGTGCCAAGCGGTTCGATTGACTTTTATCACCAAGGATAACGATCCGCTCACCTGTGGTGGTTGAAGTGTGTGTTTGGCACAAAATAAGGTGGTTCGATTAAAATATTTCACCCACCAGGAAAAAGCTTCCTCCTGGAATGCATTCATACCACGTGGGACAACCGCGTGTACCATTGGATTGCAAGCAACAATGTCACGATTCCTGGACTTTTTGGAGGTTTAAACACTCGGTGTCTTGGTGTCTTCTTAAAATTTCGTCGTCTTACTAACTCAAACTTTACTCTAATAGCCTTATCCCCGGTGGTCGCGGTTTGCGGTTGTGGCACCAACGCTGATAGGTTTTATGGCGTTCCTCCTTCCGGGAACAGACGCGGATGTTTACGTGATTTCCTGGTCCGTTCCTTTCCGACTCTGCGCACGATAGCCATAAGTTTCAGGGAAAACCACGCGCGACCATCATATGAGCAGCAAACACACGTTGCTTCTACTCCCGAAAGCGTACATATAAATGGCCGCGTCCACCTGCTAGCGGGGAGGTCCCATGTGCTTCAATTAAGCTAAAAGGGATCGGTACCGGTGGGTACCGTTCCGCAGCTCTCACAGTTTGTTGGAGTACCAGATTTTCCGGTAAAAATTAGAGCTCGATTGTGGGAAAAACGGACTAGCGCTCCGGTTCAGTCTCGTGCGAGTCTGCCGGTGGCAGCTTCAGGGCTTTAGGGGCTTCCAGCTCAGAAACCTGTTAAATAAATCAGGCCCCGCAGGAGAGCGAGTGAGATTGGGAACCGGGAAAAATGGTTTTTCCAGCACCGAAACCACGTGACATGTGCCTGCCAGCAAGCCAGCCAGCCAGCCAGGTTTAGGTTCAGGATCAGCTTTAGTCATCAGGGCTCACCGGAATGGCGGACCATTCCGTCCGTCTATGGCTTCTGCCGACGCGAGATGCTTGATGCCCGGTTCCCGTGCCCGTACGTGTGTATGTGTGTGTGGCTGTGGTCGAATAAATCTTATTAATTGGAAACCGTAGGAAGCTGAGCGCCAAGCACGGTGAGTAGTGGGTCCAGTGTTTGGGTAAGGCACTTCGCCTGATCAGCAGCAGCAGCAGCATCGGGATACGGGTTTTTACGTTTTTAATCCCATTTAAAAGCGAATCGTAGCTCACCACCTCCCCCAGCGGTAAGGTGGTTGTAGGCGAAGTCATAAAGCGAACCATTCAACGCCACAAAAAACAAAAAAAAAAGGATGAAAAACCAATCCGTCCGCTAATGGCAATGGGGTGATCAAATCAAATCACGGTCCAGCACGACGGTCAGCAGCGTCAGCCATTGATCGGGCAACCTCGGAAAGGTTCATTTTCGCAGTTTTCCGTTATTGTGAGCCAGGGAACAAGGATACCTACCGGTGCTGGTTGCTGACGCCGCTTGAGAGGCGCCAAAGGAGGTGTGCGCCGAGTGCGCCGGATAAACATATTGTGTGTCGGTAGTCTGGTTAGTATCTTTTTCCAAGGCGGGGAGGGGCGAACTGGGCACCTTAGTGCAGTGTGCGAAACCATTAAACCGAGAACCAGCACCAAAGAGATGAACGTATTGGATTTTCGGTGATTCGATAAGCACTTCTCCGTTTCGTTGCTCCGGTTGCCGCTTCGCTTAATTCGGTAAGCTCATCCAAAAGCCATTCTCTTTTTGTTGGTACAGCATAGCAGGATGGCCGTATAGAGTGGTGCCGGAGTCCGTGAAACCCGCGCGTTCCGGCGTTTGATGTTTTATGATGTGGCGGCACGAGTCTGTAAGCGTTGGCTTGGTGCTGTTACCGCCACTCAATTACACGATCGAGCGTGTTGGAGTGTGACAGCAACAATAGGGAGAGCATCAACAGGATCGATGCTGGAAAGAGGTATGGTGTGGCACTAGCGCTGGCCAAAGTGCGCACTAAGTGTTAATGTACAGAGTACTATCCCGCCTCCACCGTCTGGCATGTCGCCCGCCGGCAATTTGCATTTAAAATGTTCCATCAACAGTGCAGCGATTGACCAATCTTTCTCCTACGCCTTTCCCTCCGATAATACAGATGCTTGAAGTCACTTGTGACACGGTTCGCAACGGAACAGCGGTTTGTTTGCACCATGAATCGAAGCAAAACGATACAAACATGCCGGACGCGCTCAGAATGTGAATTAAATCGAAGTGCTGCTTGGACAGTGGGCATGTTCTTCGCATCGAGACGAAGGCCAAGATTCTTCGGCCAACAACAACAAGTTATCGAGTGTTTGGCGATCACAATGCAAACGATACGATGGCGTTCGGTCGAGTATATTGTTGGTGTCACATCACAAGACTCGCTAACGACAATGCGCTCCGACTCCGTTGTCAGCTAATTTGCTTCGGGGGAAGCAGTGGAATCCGAGGTTGCACGAGATAAAACGACTTTTGCGATGTGACTCCGTGCTTCGTGAGGTACAATGGTGAACGGTGTGCGCAGTGACCCCCCCGTGATAGCCCGGTGTGTATTTATGTACTTGTCATTGACACGAAAGCATTAGCATATGGCTTGGGGGAGAGAGGCGGGAGAGTCGCAGGGTAATGGTCCTTAGGGGTGGTCGAGAACGACAGGGCGGTCAGTGGTCCTGGAGCTGCGACGACAATGATACCAGAGCATCAAAGCACTTTAAAGCACAACCGCTTTCACTTATCGTCTGCGGCAATTTGTCGCCTTCGGAGCATACGAGTGTGTGGCTGTACCCTATTCCCATTCCCCCAACCTCCTTAGTTCATCGTTTTACCTCATAACGATCAGACATTGACATTATATGGTATGGCATTGCCGCTGCTGCTGCTGCTGCTGCCGTTGATGTTGCTTCTGGCTGCTTCGTTTGTGATCAAACGGGGGCGAGTCGTGTCGTTTCGAGTCTCTTTCCACTCGAGCCAATATGCACGCCTGCACGAGGCGATGGTGGCATCGTATTCTCGAGCATATCGACCATCGACTCTAACATTTCAATTTCTCGCAATTCGCAAGCTCCCGCTCCGCTGTGGCGCTGGGGTTTAAATAAATATTTGATCAGAGTGTGAGCCGCCCTGCAGGTTAGGGTGTGGCTGTGGCCGTCTGCTACCGAGTGACACCGAGCGGAATGGAATGGAGAAAAATAATTACTGACTAAAAACCGAACCCGGGCGACCCGGAACGTCACAGAACTGCAAATACTCATCGGGCGTTCAGTGAAGAAAGGCGAACATCGACAGCATCACAGCACATGGCGGGTGGTAGATGAAGGATCTGCTATCTCCATCTGCTCGAGAGACACCAGCGTATCAGTATCACCATCATACCAGTGTCACCGGTTAGTGTTTTTGATTGGATGGATAGATGATGATGATGATCATCATCATGATGGTGGTGACACTATGGTGATGTGCGGTGAAAGATGTCGGCCAGACATCTTGGAGATAAATGACGACGACCGCCACTACCAGCAGGGGGCTACCGACGGGAGACGTAGCCAGAGATTGTAAGGTAATATACTCCAGATGAAAGAAGGTGTTTGTTAATGCTGGTACTCGGGTAATGCTGTGCTTTGTAGCCGGTTGACTGTGTCCGACCTAGCTGTCCGGTTAGTGGCACCAGACGACAGTTGATGAGCATTTACGGTTGGAATTTTGCAGTATTGTGGGTTTGATAAGCGCCCAGATAAGCACTTTGCATTGTGACAATGCACACAACATCATAGTGGTCAACCATACGTCCACCATTAGGTACAAAGATTGCAAGAAATCAGGGTTAAGGTGTAAAATTGATTCTTAATGAAGAGCTTCCTCTTACAAATCAGGCAAAACTAGCTGATCTAGAACATGCAGGACCTTTTCGCTAGCACTTTTTAATTTACAAATATAAAATTCTCCGGAAAATCATTCATTTACTCCGTTGCTTTTGAAAGGAATGGTGCATTCCTATGTTTATCCTAGCAAATTACACGATACCAAGACAGGATGTTACAAAAACATTAGCGCACACCAACCACCCCAGGATAATCATTCGCAAAGTCGCAACCGCGAATGCACATCGGAACGTTGCGTTTTGCCACAGGAATTGCACATTGCACTAGGACGGAATTAATGTTTATTCCGCGCCCTGCGATTGCCGTGACTTTGATGTACCGCGGTGTGCCATATGTTGTGCACATAGGAGCTCGATACCCTTGATACGGGTAGCTTTCAGTTCTTTCAGCGTGTTCCGTGGCTTTTCATCGCAATAACGCACGCGCTGATTCGCTGGATTCCCGTTTTTTCGTTGCTCTCTTGGAAGTTTCCATCCGTTCATAAGTCTCTTTCGATCTAGCGCATTAAAGCTTTGAAGTTTACGGCCGCTAAAGCAGACTTTATTAATACGCTCTTTCTCTTCGTTTTTCTCCGCCTCCCCCAGTGCACAGTTGTTTGAGTTGTTTGAAATGGAAGTAATTATTGTTATTGCAATGGAAATAGTTACTGAAACCACCCCCTCGTGTGTAGCTCGTATGGAATGTAGGCAAATGTTACATTCCCATCGGGTCGGTCGGTTTGTATGTCTTCCACTTGAGTTGCCACACAGTTCCGCTTAAGCACATCAAACACATCAATCGGTTTTGCGTACACCGACGCCATTAAGATCGACATTCTTTCTCCCAGCTGTCGTTCACTGGCGTGTGTGTTTTGGATGGTGGCTGCGCTCACCAGACCAACCACTCTCAGCAGCGTAGAACATCTCGATCAATTAAGGCCTGGCCTCTGGCAAACGTATGCTGGTATTTGGCGAATGTGATTTGGTTTTTTGGTACCGGAGGAAGGGAGAGAAAGAGGAATTAAAACGTACCACCATCACCATCGAACCAACCAACCACCCAGCACACTGTCTATCGTTGGTGTCTTCATAATCGTGCTCACTTTTATCGTTGCCATCAACCGCCGCTCCTGTTAGCCCGGAGACGACGTACGTGCCTCAGCAAACAGCACTTACAACCCGGGGAAACATTTAAAGCTTAGAGGCGCGGCGTGGCACCCAACAACCATCGTGGCCAGTCTGCCACGTGTCGATGTAGCTACGTTCGTTCCATGTTTTGATGGGACCACAGAGCGAGTGTAAATGAGCATAAGAATTGTCTCACATGGCACACCGTGCGAATGTTTGTGCTCTGTTTTGCATGAGGTGCTTGCCGCCAAACTTTGTCGCCTTGGTGCTCACCATTAACTTGGCCTTGTTAGTGGAATGGTTTTCAATCCGCTTACATCGAACAGCGGCTGTACACGTGTACCGATCCCCAATCGTACTCTCGGTTTGGTAAGAGTTGCCACTTTTTGGGAAAGGGACAACACCAACCGACGCCAGCGACATGTGTCGTCGCGATGGTTTACATGTTGTTCCACCGCTTTCGTGACGATGATGATGATGTTGTTCGACCCGTTCTCAGTATCGTTCGTGGGAGAATCGTTCAAAATTCCAGTTCTTTTGGTGGCCAGGCGGACAGCATGCCGCTGCATCGTAAATCAAACTGCTACATTTATATCGGGCTTTATCGCGGTGCGGTCGAGATTGATGTGCTTGTAGTACAGACCAGGCCATCGCAATTCGACCGCGATTGGTGTCTCTGTTTAGACGCTGCGCGGATAGAAGGACCCGGGGATAGAATGAAGATCCTCTACAGTACAGGAATTATTATTTATTCCCTTAGCAAAGATGCTGGTACAGCTGAATGGCCGGGGTTTGGGGATTCGGCATGCAAATTGATGGGCTCGCAAGCTCTCAAAGCTGGGCAGGCACGTCAAAGTGATAAAGTAATGCTAGGACGAAGGGAAGCGAGGAAAGCTCCCCCCCCCCCGCTGCCCGGGGCCGTCCATCGTCCGGTTGCAGTTGGCGCACTTGCGCCCTTGGTTTCACTTCATTTCATCAGCCAAGCCACGTAACGTGCCTGCGGTCATGGTGCACTGATTCATCATCATCATCATCATCATTCAGATGGAATGCTACCAGCGATGAGCGCTGGCCGGCTGGTGCTGGTGCTGGGAGTTTGATCAAAGTTGATGAAATGAGTGAAATGAGACAAACAGGAGCATCCCCGGGGCACAGGGCCAGGCTTTCGAGGGGATTCGAGCGGTTAGTGGTGGTGCGCAGGCATAACTTAATTTAGTATCGAGCGAGCCGGAGGCCAGCTGTACCGCCGGCCGGATGACTGCGTCCGGCAACGGCTCGGTTTCTCGGAGACCCCTCGAACAGCGAACGGCGCTCCAGTGTAGCTAAAATGGTAAAGTTGCTTTGTAAATAACACTCCCGGCACCCGGCCACTGCGTCTGAATGTGTGTATTGCGTACATTTATTACTGGCAGAGGCAGTGCCGGGGTTTCGGTTTTTGTAATTCCAAATGCGCCTACGATATTGAGCCCCGGGAGAAGTTGTTTGCTTGGTAGCGAAATGATGGAAAATGTATGACTCTGCTTTGCACCACATCCTCTCTGTTCTGTGCTGTCCCGATGGAGGAGGAGGAGATGGTGGACTTGCTTTTAATTCCACAAATGCTCTTTATGCTTTACGAACAGTCCATGCTCCTGAATGATCATGAAATGAAATGAAAATTGCTTTCACGGGCCTGAAGGAAATGGAAAGAAAAACGTGCGCGTAAATCGAAACATCAAACCAATGGTTGGTGGTGATGATGATCAGCATCATCATGATGATGATGGTGGAATTAGTGCCCCCCTTCCACCCGGTGCCGGTCAATTCTTTGCGCATTACCGGAATGGTTGTCATTAGTGGTTGGAGGTTTTTTTTTACTTCTCTCCCGTGAAATACAGGAACTTAAAACTGCCTACTAAGCTCCGCGCGCCGGCCGCGAACGAACGGAGACAGATTAATAGACGATCAGGGTGAAAGGACAATCGACGATCATAAAAGCAAAAATTCGAAAGGGGGGCGGATACATAAAGCCCGAGACGAGACGGTTCAAAATGTCGAAATTTCATTGGACGATCCAGCAGGAGCCGGTGGAAAAATTGCTTGGCAGTCAGGC
This sequence comes from Anopheles aquasalis, assembly GCF_943734665.1. Lineage (NCBI taxonomy): Eukaryota > Metazoa > Arthropoda > Insecta > Diptera > Culicidae > Anopheles > Anopheles aquasalis. Next base: position 21,975,555 of record NC_064877.1, on the reverse strand, counting down.
AGGAAAAAAAATCATCCCGCAAAAAGCAGGAGACAGAACTGGCCGAAAGTCGAAAATAACCACGCACCCTTAGCACTCACCACCCGTCCCCCCAACACAATTGGTGGCTAATTTTGTCTTCCCTTTTTTGTCCGCTTCTGTGTTTTTTGGGGTTTTTCGCTTTTCACGTGGGATGAAAATAAATTTTTAATTGAATTTTCCTTCATCCCGCCGGGCGTGTTTTGGAGGGGTGCGAAAAAAACACGCTCCGTTGCTGCTGGTGGTGGTCGTGGCGATGGTGGCCAAAGTGTCACTGATTTGAGCCGACCACCCCAAACCACGGACCACATGGATGAGTGATACTAATGGACGAAAGGGAGTCTGGCCACGACCAGAAAGTGCTTCAACGCGTCTGGCCTGAAAGCGCTTTTCGAAGCAAAAAAAAAAAACCGGTCGGCGTGTAGTGTGGTTGTGAGCCCTCCGGAAGGACACGCCGGCAAAGGAAAAAGGAAGGTGGCAGGTCCCGACAGTGGACGGAGAAGATCGGAGAACTTCCAAACATGGCCACTTTGTCGCCATTAGGCCGTGCGGTGTACCACCGATTTGGAAGCGAGTATCCCCCTCGCCCACGCCGGCAGTTTATGATTGGCGGGCAAATTATATGCTTCCATTGGCGCCCTGGCCACGGACAGACCGGGGAGAACTGTTAAATGGGGATGCGAAAAGCAATTCTAGCAGTCGGGGTAACAGCGTTGGAGTGTGAAGCGAACGGAAGGAAGCGTTGCTATTCGCCTTCTGATGCTTGGCTCGCTGGCTGGCTGGGCCAATTGGCTTCCTAATTTTAAGCGGGGGAAGCCCAGCAGCACATCAAATGCGCCAGATAAGCCGAACCGGTCGACTCGCTCTCACCGGAATTTTCATGATTTTCCTCCAGCCAGACTGGTGGAGTGTACTGGATGACCAAAAACTCAGTCGGCCATGCTGCTGTGTATCGCTGGCAAACTGGGTGTTCGGCTTACTTTGTTTTTCTTCCTTTTTTCGGGTGTCAGCGGCTTTTTTGTGGTGCTACGCTAGAGGGACGCGACAAACCGCGACGCGGTTGTCAGAATTTAATGGAAAAGTTTGAGAATGCGGCCATCACTGCCATGCCTTAATATCGCGATCAACTCTGGTGGATGAGAAATGATTTCTTTGTTATAAAAGTACGTACAGTACGTTGACTACATTGAAATACCCGCTTCCCACTAATGGGATCAAATACAAGGCTCAAGTGTTTTTGCTCGCTAGCAAGTTAACGATTCTTCGAGTAGACGCTACAATAGCGAACATTTCATGGAGAAATTTTCCTTGCTGTAAGATTCCGTAGCTGAGTATTGCTGGAATTGGAATTATGCCAAAAGGAACAGTTAACTTGAAGGTGAAGGTCCAAACACCCAACAATTCGACGTTGCAGACGAAGGAAACACTTGAATTAACAGGCATGAAACAGACCGAAAATAGGGGGAGAAAAAAAACTACTCAACGATCATACCGTTTGCTACAAGATAAGCAGTGGAGCAAACATTTTGAAAACAACTCCCCCGCTCCCTGAACTTCAAAAAAGGAAAGTAAGCAAAAAGGCAAACAGAGAGAACTACCTGGAACCGATTGTTTGCTTCGAAGATCCTTGCATCGCATGAGAAGAAGAAGGAAGCGTGCGAGATGGAAGGAAGGAAAAGCAGAACAGTTCGACCCAGCGCCAAGAAGCTATCAATTTCGTTACACCTCTCCAAGCATCGAATCGAATTAGCCGCTACCCTCGTTACTCGCTGGCGTATACAAATTTTTCCGCCCGACCTGCCTAACCCGTGGCTGAACGGTGGCCAACGCACTGTAAATATTCCGATTTTACCCAACACCAACCGTTGCTAGTGTGTGTGGCAGGAAGGCCAGACTGGCAACTCACCTGCACCAGACCTGGTGGACTTCCTCCAGTTCGCTCTTCCACTATCCGAGCAAAGTGCGAAATGTGTCTGGGAGGAAAAGGACCTCCAGGAAACCCGCGATGCCTCCTGCTATTTCTCCTTCTCTCCCCGATTTGGCTCCAGTTCTGGGCCTGTATGCCGAATGGCAAAAGAAGAGGCTAATTTATTTCTCAAATATCAACTTCCCCCCGGCGTTCCCACGATTGGCTCTATTCCGCCCCGAAGAGGTTCTGGTCTGGATTGCTGGTCCGTCTACCTCTCGACATCAACATATCGGTGGGAGCTGGGCTTCCTCTTGTGCACTCCATTTTTTTCCTGTGCTGTTCCCCGCCGTTGGCTTTCATTTAAATTTCGCTCGACCGTGTCCGGGAGCTTTTCGGGATTTCGTTTTCCGGTGGGCGCGTGCGGACGGATGAGACGGCTGGGGTCGGGTACCGGGATGTTTCCGTCAATTTTTCACGGTTCACAAGCAATCGGATTGCTCCCAACCTCCCGCCGGTGGAGGCTGGGAGCAAGAACGAAACGGAATGGATCCTAATCTCAGGTCCTAGAAGTGAGCAAAGAGATGCGGAGAGAGAGAGAAAGAGAGAGGCAGAGAGAAGAAGAACCGTTGGTGGCGTTCATGATGTCGTTACAAAATCACGAGAGAGAGAGAGAGCAGGAGAGGCGTCTCGGCCAAGGTGTGGCGGCAGAAATGTGCTGACTTTCATCGACATTGATGGGGTTTCCGGTGGCCTGAGGTCGGTGCTCGCGATGGTGGTGGTGATGGTGTGGGTTGGAGGTGTTTTCCATTTCCCACCCCTCCCCCACCTGAACTCCAATCGTGCGGTTGAAGCAACTTACGTCGGTTAGTTTGATTGCGTGAAAATGTGCGATCAAGAACCCTAATTTACTCCTAAACGGCACACGGCTTGTATCACCCTCCCGGGGGCCCTGAAGGAGGTTGTTACGGTTGAGAGTAGATATTAAGGTTATTTACGTATCGAATCAATCAGCAGGAGATAGTATCGGTGTGATGGGACGCATGGTTTTGCTTTTTTGGGAAGGAGAAAGCGCCTTTAGCGGAAGGGCACCGTTATCCTGGACCACCAAGGGGCCAATTCCGTAAATACCTCACCTGAGATGGGGCTTATCGGAGATGTGGTGCAGATGAGGTGTTCCTATTTCCAGTTTAATTTCAAATGTTTTGCTGCCTGAGGCAGTTGATGGTTGATGGTTTTTTGGGGGACACCGTATCGTACAACGGAAGTAGCTTACCATTTTTTTTGCACCTCAATTGAGTGTTAATGAGCCTGGTTTTTCATTCCGATGATCGGCATCGAGTACTGATAAGTGATTTGTAGTTATTTCTCAGTAAAATCCGAAAGCAATTTGCAGTATGTTTTTGGAGAACAGCAAGGAGAAGGTTGGTATCATTTTTGAATGTTTTAAATATTTTGTGGAGTGTAATGTAATGGCTTGGGATTTGTTAGTTATTTTTCATTTCTGTCCAGCGTACATCAAACGATCATGTGATCCGGAATTATCGAACTCGTAGCAAAACGATTAAGAAAAATTTGTACCTTCACTGTATCTCGGGATGAATCTTTTTTGAGCACGCATAACGAGGTCGGTAATGTATAAGAAAAAAAAAAACGCTTATTTGGCAGCCCAAAACCCACACCAGGGCTGTTTGTCCTTGTGCACGCCTGGCATCAAAGCTTCCAGTCGACAGTGTTTGCCGTATTAATTTGTGCGACCGAATGGTTGAGTGTGATTCAGGGGCGAATTCGTTTGATGTCCTGTTTACGCCATAAATTCCGGCACGAAGGTAGTAAACAGGTTATCGTCATTTCTGGGAATGTTTTTCGCTGTCGGGACGGCTTTTCCCGTTTTTTTTCACAGAATACTTTGGCACAACGCTACCGTTACATCGAAGTCGATTATGGATCAAAAATGATGTGAGCATCGTTGGTGTCAATCATTTGACATCAGCGAGTTTAAATAAAAAGGTTACAAAGGGGGAGACCATAAAAGTGATTCGCTGTAAGCGCACTGTTTGTGGTTTTGTGAAAAGTGGGTAAATCATTTGAATTTTTAAATTGTTCCTGAATGTCGTTTGGTGCGACACACCGTGTTCGTGGAGGCATACGGTCAGAAAATGATTTAACTAATTGATATGCTTGTCAATAACACGGAATAGTAGCAACTCTTGCTGAATTTTAATTGTTCATGTGGATTTAAATTGCTTTTATGTTTTCCATTATTGATCTCTTCGGGGCTTCTATTTATGTGTTGTATAGTTTGATGATTGGTTTTTATTAGGAACGAAATTACTGAACTAAAAGGGCAAAACGCAATTTACACTTGAATAGAAATGGTAAAGTTTACAGAAAATGCAAAGTTCATTAACTGAGACTAGACGATCCCATGGGCAATGAATACGGCGACTAAAAGGAAGAAACATAAGTAATGAACTCATCTTATTCACGGTGTAGAAGGAAAATAGAATCTCCTTTCGAAAAAGGAGTATTTTCTCCTTCAATCGTGATACTGATGAGCTGAACATTGCTTTGGTGGGATCTAAGGGGAATTTCGATGAGTAAATGTAGCGCGTGCGCATGTTATGTCCATTTTGTTCACTCACTGGCTGATATCCTGCTCATGATTCATTATAAACAGACTTTTTAAAATACTCTAACCTCTTTCCAAGCTTGACTAACTATCCCTGTGGTACGGCAAAGTTGTAGAACAACAAAGCACAGTTTTCTTCATATTCTTATGCATTGATAAACTCAACGTCTTATCTACAGCACACAGCGGGAAGACTGGCTCATAACTATGGCTCGTAAATTTGACATTTGAATACCAAATTAAACGGTACACTGAGTTCATGCTGCGGATGGTAATGCAACCACAGACTGCATCTTCTGATTACAGATGCTGGAGATATCCGACCGTCCAACGGTGAGTGTTTCGACTCCTCTATGGACCCCTTCGAGTAAGGAGATCAGAAATATCCAACAAATTGGCAGCTTAAAAAGCAGCTGGAGTTTAGCTGCTGCAATTTATATGCGCTGCATCTCCATCTCGGAGCCGAAGATAAAGTAACCGAAGATCAAGATCCGGTGCTTCCATTATGCTTCACTGCAGGCAGCCGTCAATGGAATTCCCAGATGGCCAGTGCCCGCTCTAGATCCTCTGGTCGAGCCCCGACTCTGGCTCGATACTCACTCGATTGTAGCCTCCATCCAGCTCCGCTTCAGTGTTCACTGGCCCATGAAGGACAAGAGCGGGAGTCGTTTTTTTTATCCTTTTCCTCCCCAAAAAAAGAGATCCACTCGACGGTGCAGTGCGTTACATTTGAAACACTAGCAGTAGCAGCAGATACACTTGTGAGACACGAGGCTGTGCTTTCGTTTTCGATGTTGGTAGTGGTGGTTCGTTCTTACCCCCCCCCCCCCCCCCTCTCCGATACCGTATGCCCGCTTAACGGCCATGTTTTCGACAATATTGTAATCCCAAATCTCCCCTCAAACATAAACTTAGTTCATCGGGGTACGGCATTGTCGGTAGACCACGCGTAAACCCACCACAGGATTTCGCCAGCCGCACCACAAAGCATTCGGGCGG
>NC_064877.1:21960000-21967500 GCF_943734665.1 Anopheles aquasalis | reverse complement strand
CATTCCCTTTGTTGCGGTGTGGCGGCAATCAGTGCCATTTGGTGGCTTCAGGAAAGGCTCCTCCACGTAACCAGGATTGTCCTTCTTTCGTTTTTTCTCATTCTGTCTCTCTGGCACGCGCTGTGGTTTGACATAACGCCAAAGCGTGTCATCAATATCGCGTTCGTTCCGCCGCGAGACGAGTGTCAACGGAAAGGATGCTGCTGCTGCTGCGTGTGCCTTTCTCGAACGCATAAAACTGCGCCACATAACGGGTAGTGAGGCAGCGGAGAGAGAATGAGCGGGAACTCTGGGAAAATTGGTCGTAAAGTGGCCAAAGAGAAAAGGGGGAAGGGGGCAAATGCTTTCAGAGGCGGGAACAAACCCGCCCCCCCCCGCGGAATGGTCCAGGAGGAGAACGTTTAACAATGGCGCACACTTAAGCCATTGCTGAAGTGATTGCAATTCTTGGAAGGCCAGCCCCCTTAACCGGCACTCGAGTGACTCCGAGAGTGCAGTACCACCCCTCGGGCGCGTCCTCCACGTGCCCTTCGTCACGGATACTTTTGGAGTAACACATTTTACGGGCTTTTGCGTTTATAGCTTTCATCGTAAAGCATAAAAATGATAAACTAGCTTGTTCGGCCTTCGCGATTGATGGCCGCACGACGAGGACGCGCTAAAAGGCGGGGACGCATAATAAAGCAACCGGCAGCAGTGTGCCCAGTGTTGAGCTTTTGCTCGTGATGGTGGTGTTATCGCTCTAGTTGATAATTTCCGTTTGAATGCATAATGAGTGGCACATCTTATTATTAAATCATCGTCATTTAAAAGCGACATAAAGCATTTTGCTGGCGGCCCAAAAGCGGAACACATGCGCACGCACGCAAACGCGTGCGAGAGTTATGATATCACTGGTTGGGTTTTGGGGATTTGGATAACGGGGCGCGACTGATGGGATGGCATTCCGAGCGCAGCATTCCAATAGGCATCCAGGCGAGTACGGTTGGTTGGTTTGTTTGATGTTCGTTTCTTATATTGTGCTCGATGCAGCACTCGGTTCGGTCGGGCTACAGCAGCGATGCAAGCGGTACAGTGCACACTGCGCCAGGTCATAAAGCTTCGTACATCGCCCCCTGTCAGGACAGTAGACTGTGCAAACACACATAAAACTCTGTTTATGTCTGTTTATGGGTGCAGAGTTTTGAGGTGATTTCTAACTTCTGGCGAGTGAAGTTATATTGTTGTTCAGTTACTGCGTGCCTCTTGCAGCGCTCCATCATTTCTAGTTAACCGCATCCGTTTGGGTTTCAGTAAGTTCTGGAAATGGTTCTTCTTTTCGAGCAGAGAAATGGCTGGCCAGCGCAAGAAAAGTTGAGTAGACGATCAAAGATGTACTTGGTGGATCTTGATGGAGCAAACCAGTGTCGGTCTCTACTCGATCGATGGTGACGGTGAACGGTTCAGGCTTTGAACTGCTGAAGGTGAAGGTTGTGAGCTGCACAGGCCGTTGCAATAACAATACAGCACTTGGGCTGAAGCAGAAGTTTGAAGAAAGTAAAAACAATGGCCAAAGAAAAACCCGTAAACTCTGGGTGCTCCATGCTCCATCGGCAAATTGGCCCTTTCCCTTCCATCCATCTATCGTCCTGGAGCGGGGATTTTTCTCGAACGATCCATCGATCGATCGTCCGCAATCCGGATCCGGTGGGGTACTCGAAATGAAATTTATGAAGCAATAACCTTTTGCTTAATTACATTCTCGATATTCCATTTCCAGTGATTTATGAGTGTGGCCAGCGGAGGGTGGTCACGCGCTCAGTACCGTACCCGCCAGCCAGCCAGCCAGCCAGCCAGCCCGGCAGGTCAGTGATTTTCCAGATTGCATCTGGTGTGCAGCAAAGGTGTGCAGCGACGGAGCCGGTGGTAGCGCATCTCGGGCGCTGTCAGGGTGAACCAAACTAGTCCAAGCTATTTATCGCAGGAAATCAATCAATCATGGTCGAGCAAACCGACGGGGGGCCATGTTTGGTTTATGGAGACGAAGCGCAGCGTAGAGGTAAGGACGGCAGTTTTGCAGAGCTTCCCTGCAGGAGTTGGGTGTTTGTTTCCTTCTTCTTTCAGCAGTTGACAGCATTTGCCTTACGGTCCATTAATCAGGCGCATTAATGTTTACTTTCCCAGATGGTGATGGTGGTGGTGTTGGTGGTGGTGTGGTATCCGGATTTGTCGGAAGTAATAATTCCAGCTAAAGGATTATGGACGGTTCCAGCTTAACGAGCGGTTTAAGATGGCGCCCTGCCGGCCAGGAGCAGCGCCACATGCAAAAGCAAGAGCCAAGCACCCAGCAGCAGCAGCAGCAGCAGCAGCAGCAGAGGCAGCATCTTAATGTGTTGTGTGGGTGCCAAAACAATAAATCCTCCCTTGCCACGGTTCGTCTCTGTGTGCACGTATGTTGGTGTGTGTTTGTGTGCAGCATGAGAAGGGGCAGCAAAAGTTTAATAATTTGATTTGCTGAAATCAATAAATTTCAATTTTCAATATTGGCCTAGCGGTTTCGCAGTCCGTCCTCCGTCAGAAGCCCCCCCATCCCATCTCCCTCCACATCCTCGGATGGGATGAAATGCGGATGGTCTGGTTTGTGTAAAAGTTTGCTTCGGTTCGGTTCATATTTTATTCCCACCTTTTTTACGGCCCCGTAACAGTACCCCTCGGGCGGTTGAAACAAGAGAATGGTGGTCCGATGTTGTGAGTATCGTCAATATTATCGTACCAATTCACTCCCGGGAATTCAACTTCACGCTCAGTGCGTTGTACGGTGGTCTGATTTGTAGTTTGCGAAAAACCGCGCGATGGAATTTGGTCGAGGACGGTTGCCTTCTGTTCGTTCGATTTATGTCCAGCATGATGGACATGTTTCATCGAAGGTTCGCTGAATGCCATTGATGGAGCTTTTTGTGGGAAACGCAACGGAAAAAAGTAATGTACTGTAGCGAGAATGCATTGCAATAGCAACAAATGCAAACTATTTCAGTAATCTGTTCACAAAAACGCCTTTCTATTCTATGAATGTATTTTTGGAAAGGCTTAATCGTTTTTACAAACCCAACCGAGCACAACTCTTGCTCTATAATTGAGAGTAATTATCGCATTTATCATCACTTATAGCAAATTGTGATTATTTCTTTCTTCGCCATTGTACTACCAGACAATAGCGCCACACCAGGGGACCAAAGCATAATTCTCCCGAGGAAAAGGAAGCCTCTGTTGCGTGTGAATTGAATGCCAAGGCGCTAAATACGCAGCCAATTCGTGAAACACCAGGCACCTCCATCGGCGCCAGCACGCGTTTTCACATCGTTTGCATCTAATTAAAAGCATTCGCCGAGCGCGGATCATGATGTGAAGTGTGTCCCCATGGATTTCAGTTCGGTCGGCGGTAGAGGAGGTGACAAAAACGCAATGTTCCTCGCTATTCAACTCGATTCTAATTGAACAGTAATTAGATCGAACACGCGTTCGGGCTCGTTCGACGTCCCTCGGTACAGTTCAGTTCAGTTCGATGAACATTGGAAACATTCAAAACGATTCTTTTAATGCGCTGCGACCGACGGAAGGCCCCAGGATGGCGAGCACCTAAACACACCCTTTAAAGTGCGCCAACCTCAAACGGGTAACAGCGGCACCGGGCGCCTCCACTTGACCCTCGGAGCCAACCGACCACCGTTCTTCGATCAGCGATGCTGAGGAGTGTCATCCAGTGGCGGGCGGTGGCATTGGTATGCAACAGCGTAATGGCACTTGTGACAAGTGTCAAAGCAGCGACACGCAGACGTAAAGCGTCCGCGGTCCGCGACACGCGAAAGGTCACGGGCTGGGCTGAGCTGGGCTTTGGGGTGGGAGTTGGTCGTCGGACCCGTCAGATCTACATTCGATTGAAATTAATGAGAACTCATTAAAATATGCAAATTATGTGTCAATCTCTTTCGGTGCACAATGGCGCCGGTGTCGCGGATGTTGAGAACACCGGTGGCAAGTGGTGGAAACAGAAGCGCAGCGCAGCGCAGTTCAGGTCGTCATGTTGTTGTCGTCGATGTCTGGAAGTGTTGCCAAACGGTGTGCCACGCCGCGACCACTCGCCGTTATGCTGTTGAGGGTGATTTAGACATTGTTTGTTGTTAGCTTTAGCTCCTCTCTCTCTCTCTCTCTCTCTCTCTCCGCTCGCGCTTGTCTTCATGTCCGTCCGTGCGGTGCGAGGTACTTGCGGTCGAGATCGATCGAGAAGGTGCTTGAGGTCGTGTGCTTCACAGTCGCGATGACAGTCACATCGGTTGCATCCGGTGGCTCCCGGTGCAGTACAATTGCACTTGACGCCGCTCACCAATCGATGTCCCCTTATGACGATGGCAACGTCATCATCATCATCATCATCATCATCGTAGGAGACGGTTCGATTGGCCAGGGAACCGAACGACCGAACCGTCCGTCCGCTTATGCATTGGCAGCGATAGCAGCATGTTTTGAAAGCAATCAATTGACGAGCGTCTCGAGTGAGTGTGGGCTCTTGTTGGCCACCATTGGTGGGGAGGGCAGGGCACCTGCGCTCCGCCATTAACGTTCAATGGTGACTTTGATGTGAAGCGTCGAATGACTTGAAGAAGAGGGAAATTATCGTTATCGGGGCTCGTCCGTCGATTAAGGCACCTATTGTTTCCGTAGTTTGTCATCAGACGCGCGGAGTCTATTCATTGCGTGATTACTACTATCCTTGGATGAGGACACATCCTTGAATGTGAAGCCATGCAAATGGGTTCAATTTGACTGCATCATTCTGGTTTCGTACCCACTTGAATCCATTAGAGTATCCTTAGCTTCTCAATTATCGTTCTAAAGCTCGGATGCCACGAAAAAACAATCTGTGGACTAGGATCAAGTTCTTCCTTCTTGCATGTTTTTCTTTTACTTCCATCCAACACCATTACAATGGGAGCATCAAAAATATGAAGCATGCGGAAGTGGATTAAAAAAAGGGCCAAGGATCGGTTTTTATTTTCATCCACCCCGGCTATTACTTCCGAGGCCTACGCAGCGTAGCTACAACCCAAACAAAAAAAAAACATGATAGCAGATTGAAGTACTCTTGAAGAACGGACTATGGCGCGGAGAAGGCAACCAAAGGAACAAAAAATTAATTGACTCAATCCACACCTATTGCTTTGCGCGTCGGTACTGCCCATTGGAGGCTAGAGTGGTGCAGAAAGAGAGCTTCTTCAGATTACGGTATAATCATATTTCGAAACGAAGTTCGCTGAACACTCCTCCTCGCACCAAGATAGGTCCCAGGCTGTTCCAGTGGTAGCTCTCAGGTGTAGAGTTGAGTTGAGGGCGGCGGTGTTACAGTGGATTGCTTGGCTTTTGGCAGTCGAATCATATTAATAATTCATGGCATTCGCTCTCACCCACTTCTTGGGCTGTTCGTCCTGGCAGCGCGCTCTCTCTCTCTCGCCACTAAAACCCCTTTGTGCCGGCCATCAAATGGTCGATTGGCTTGTCGATGGTGGTGGTGCCGGTGCCGGTGCTGGTGGCCTCCTTGCTCATTTGACTGACCATGCTGTTCTTGTCCATTGCTGGATTGGATGGTTTGCTCTCCATGGCAGCCATGAACTGGACTACACACTATTGTCAGGTTTTTCGGGGGAAAAACATGTTAATTACTTTTTATCCATTATACCGACCCGGCACGCCATCAATACACACCGTACACCATCGAGATCCATCTAGATGCTAACGTCTCGAGAGAGAGATAGAGAGAGAATGGACGCATGGGAGGATTGTGGTAGGAAGTCTGTTGGTTCTGGCGGGGAGAATCTGCTGGCAGGATTACCTATTACCTTGGCTTTCGGTATTCGGTGTGGATGTGTGTGTTTGTGTGTAAGGACACGGGAGTGCTTGATGAAAATCAGTTCATCTTGGCCTTGCTATTCAATTGGTCGCCGGATGGCCGGGTATGTGAGGTAGCTGAGCTGACGGATCCTCGTACCGCTGGTAAGTGGATAAGCAGCTTGGCATGTTTTTGGTTTATGTTCCTGGGCCCGTACCGCTGCCATTATCATTCGCTAGACATGCTTTCTTCACTGGCAATGTTCTTGTTTGCTTCTCTGTTGGGTCTTGCTTGGATTTGCTTGACCAGAGCCGACCACCGGCTCTTGGGATCGGTATTTGGAGAATGTTATACACAACGAGGGTGGGAGTTGTGGAATGTTTTAATGAAGAAAAAATCCTAAGGATGTTTTGAAGAAAACAAGGATACAAGCTCATGTCTGAAGACAATTAAGCATAATGGCCGCGAGGGGGTTTTTGAAGAGGAACTAGATCGCAACATCTTGGAAAAGTGCCTGTGTATCAACACAGGTCTTTAAACAAAATGGTGATGAATTTAGACAAAATTTAAGTCCATGTCCTGGTGTGTATGAGCAAGGTTGCAAATCCCGTTCACTATCCATTAGCTAGTGCAGCACGGCAAGCGGTGGACGAAGGTGTTTATCTGCTTCTCCGATCCAAGGAAGAATGCAGTAACAACCACCGCTCCTCGGGCTCGTCTAATCCGATCCAGCATTATGGAGTGAAGAAATGAAGTGAGGAAAGCCGGAAAACCCGGCAATCTACCCCGGTTTGGCACCCCCTTTACCACCCCTGTCCTGCTAGCGCACCCAATGGAAGCGGAAGAGGAACATCCAGGAATAGCCCAGCGAAAGGTTCACCAATCCGTTTAGCGTGCCGCCTGCTGGCGTCCTGAATGTGAAACGGAAGAAAGGCGTCCAGAGGGCGTTCCAGGGGGCAAGTGAGGGCCGGTGGCAGCAAGTAGCTAGTTCCGGTTGAGGTTGTTTACATATTTATTTAAGGAAAAGATATCATAAATCATGGTCCAACCAACCAACCAACCAAACCAGTGTGATAGGCTAGCCACACGATAAAGGTTTGTGAGTGAGGATCAACCGGGAAGGATAATCGTTGCTGGCTCGAAGCGCTGCTTGTGGTTGGCCGGGGGTTGCCTCGGCGCCTCGGTTCGGGTTGGAGTAGAGTATTGCTAAAGTATCCCTGTGCTGGATGGATAGGTCATAGGGCTAGGTCCACACTGGCACAATGATGGACGCCATGGTGAGGCGAGAAGGCATGTGGCTCCAGTGGCAAGTGTGGAGTGATTGCGAAGCGCAATGAATGTCCTATTTACGGGGATTAGCTCTTTCCACTCCCTCTCTCGCTTAGGTAATGTCTCAACTACTGCCCCTCTGCTTATCACACCCGGAACCGTTGCCCAGCCCAGGCTGGTGAAGTTGTAAATTAGGGAGAAAACCTCATAAATTAACATTTTTCCCTCAAGCAAAACCCGCAAAACCCTAGCGTCGTACCATATGGTCCCGTGTGGACGTGTGGATGTGTGTGTTCGTGTGCTAGATCAGCACCTGACCGGTCAGGTCCGTCCGACCGACCGACCTTACACAACCAGCCTCGTCGTAGTGA
>NC_064877.1:21955000-21957500 GCF_943734665.1 Anopheles aquasalis | reverse complement strand
CGCACTCCTACGGTTTACTCCTCAGTCTCTTCCATGCTGCTTCTCGCCTCGACGCGTCTCGTGAATTACAGTGCGCCATGGCCATGGCAAGCCTATGGAGAAGGCGCGTAACATTGCAGACACTCGACGGTGGGATGGTTCCACATCTTCTTTTCCTTGTCCTGCGACGAGCGATGCTGCAGTTCATTCTCTGCCTCTCTCTCTCTATCGGACTCTAATCTCGACGCGACATGCCACCGTGCATTCTTTTACAGTGAGCAAGGGGCACCAACCATCCGGAAAGCCAGCCAGCCAGCCAGCCAGCCAAGGATCGTAACGCACGTCCGTCCACCTTACATCGAACCGGGTGCGCAAGAGGCATTCAAACAGCGGTATGCAGTCGTCTCGTGCCGCGTGTATGCGTACCGCTCTTTCAGCATTAGCATAATGAACATCTCTTATGCTTCTGCAGGATCGTTCGGAGTTGAGTCTGTGCGGCCGTGCAATGTGAACGATGCCAGGAATGAAATGGAAATGTTTTCCTTTTTTTTCCTCGTAGTTTTTTTGCATTCTATTTCGCTATTTGAAGGTCGACTCTTCTTCTGAGATTCTGAAACAGGCGTTGGGTGTAGGATGTTCGTGAAATCACGTCATTATTACCGGTGGTATCTCACCCAAGGCCATGCCCTGATACGCACCAGAGCTGATCAGATTGGATTTCGCGACATTCCCAGCAGAGCATTCCAGCTTCGGACATTGCTTTAAAAATAACTCCAGCGCACTGGACAGTCAGTGGAGGGATGAAGCCAACATCCGGAGCTAGAAAGACCATGGTCACGCAGGCAAGTTGCCCTGCCGCAACGAGCAACTCAAAGGACCACAAATTGTCCCCAGTATCGCTGAGGCCGCTTAGCAGCAGCAGCACTGGAGCACGGAAAGTGGCCAGTTTCCGGATCAATTGTTCGCCAATCCAGTGCGCATAACCTCGCTTTCTTACTCGCTGCCCTCGAGCCATTCTATCTGGCAAGGCGTTGCAAAGCAACAAATGAGATTCCAACCGTCAACCGTCACACCAACCAAGCAACCATTCCTCCCCCCTTGCTATTAAATTAAAATTCTTGTACCAAAAATTGTTTCTCGCTCGCTGCTCGCAGAAACAATTTCAATTTCGACAAGAATCATTTGGTCCGGTTCCGGTTCGCCCGGATCACGACATTTACTGCCGAACACAGGGCAGCCCAGTCCAGGCCTTCCCTCCTTCCCCTGTATCATGTGACCGACCAAATTGCCGTGGGGAGTGGAAGATGTATTCAAATGAACAAACTTTTCCCTACCGAAACCAACCCCCCCGAAAAACCAACGCCAGCCCGGAGGCGACACATCAGAAGTCCGGGAGCAGGACACTCTTCCCTTTTTCTCTCTCTTTCTCTCTCTCTCTCTCTCTCTCTCTCTCCACTCGTCACTTGCCGTCAGCTGTAACTGAGTTGATTGAGGCCGAGGTTTAGCGGCAGAGAATTGCGATTTCGTCAATTCCTTTCCCCAGCTTCCACGGCGAGTTGCCGTCCGTCCGTCTCGGCAAAATCGGTCAACGATTGGTGGGGGGCGATTAAGGGGGCATAGATATCGGCTCGGCTAGGCGTCGCTGTCAATAAAGTATTTCAAATTGGAAAAGTACAGCAGGCGATGCAAGTGTCGATCGAATATTTTCAAAGTGTCAAAGCACAACCAGGAAGCCGGACTGAGCGGAAAAGTAATTAGGTAACTATTTTTGGAGTGCATGGACAAGTGACAGTCTGGTGACAGGGCAGGGGGGCATTGCAGCCCGCGGTTCAGAACGATCTGGTAGATTAAAAAAAATCTTTTTTTAATAACCTTTGGACAAGCTGTTGAAATGTTTCTGAGGGTTTTGCTCTAATCGTGTCGTGTAAGTGGCGGGGATAATTTAGATGGACAAGGGTCACTTGCCAGCAGATAATGATAATTATTCCAATAGCTATTTGTAGGTTAATCTATGGCAATAGATAAGACGGATATTATTTTGGCATTACGTTATAGCTACGATGACGGTAGAGGTCAAATAGCTCCGAATCGACTGACTGACGCGTGAAGGCATGTTATTGTGATGTACAACTTATTTCAAATTTAAATTTCGTTTTGAATAAAATTAACAATTTTAGTTGATTTATTTAATCTTTTGAAGGTCATTGCTACACTCTTTCCAATGTTTTCCGGTGACTTCTTTTTTCCGTTTGGTAACGATAGTCGTGTTTAACTGCACAAATTTTCTCAAATTCAAAATCCATCTCAGAGGAATATGATGGTGTGTTGATTGTGATTACCCGTGATATTCAATAGTTTTAACTTTTCCTTCTTATTCCCAAAGTTATCTTTCACATCAGAGAGATATTTCAGTAGCCTATTAGTAAGCCAGCAAACAGAAAAGTAATCCACGATTAAAGATGGTTCTAGAAAACAGAGAATAATAATTTGATAATAAGGACCCCTATAATCGATTGCAGAT
>NC_064877.1:21930000-21947500 GCF_943734665.1 Anopheles aquasalis | reverse complement strand
TTTTTGTTGGTTTTTAATGAGGCGCCACCGCAAATGCTGTCAATGCTGATGCTGCTCAGGGAACGGTGCCAACCTGTCGCCAACCGATGGAAACGAATGGATGGCGGTCATGGTGGCCGCTCGTGGAGAAGGATCAGAAGCGAGAAACGTTCTATCAACGCATATTGACCTAACATCGATCACCGTCACGTACTACAGAGAGCTTGTTCTGGAAGCAATTTCTTTCGACATAAATCGGGTCACGGGATCCTTTGGATGATTGAATAATGGGAACGATCTTGGTTCAGCGGATGGATGGTACAATGTAGTTTGCTGGAAGTGAAATTGATTTCCCTCAGCTCAGGAGTGAACTATAGTGCGATGCTAGTAATTTGCATTGTAACAATGTTGCGCATACTTAAGGCAACAGCAGACATCCCTTCAAAATACCTTCGTTATAAGGCAGCAGATAACCACAACACAATCGCAACTACCCCGCCCAAAAAGTCGGCCGAGGCACCATTTGTGTCGCCAAACAAGCCTTTGTTATTGATAAAGTTGCCCGGGCAAGGGGAAAGTGCTGGTAAGATGCCTTGCCTTGCCTTGGAAACACAACGGACATGTCAGACGGCGTGAGAAGCGAAGAAGGCGATGCCGGTGACATCGAGAGGGGCTCGGTTTTATCTGCAAACAATAAAATGGTACAGATTGTAAAACAGCAGCAATTTTTATGTAAACCCTCGCGAGCGCGCGCACACGCGGACTGCCGGAAATGTAAAAATCTCCATTCACCACGGCAGCAACAACGGACACAGCAGCAGTTGCAGTGCGCAGTGTTTGTTGAAGAATGTTGTGAGTTCCCCTCTGACCCCACAACAACACATTGACATGATACGGTGGTGCGGAGCGTGAGATGATGATCCGGATGGGGAAGGCCGCGTGGAACAGTTTGGAATTGTTTTGTGCTCGTTGGACCTTTTTTGGCGGGGGAAGGATGAGTTGGAATGATGGCGCACCGGACCGGAGGTGTCACTTTGTCGTGGTTTTGGTTTCGCCGTTGTTTCTTGTTTTGCTTGCAGCAACGTAGACGATATCGTTTCGACGAAGAAAAGAGATGAAATGGTCTCCCCTATTGTTGTTCGCCGCGGCGGCCTCTCTGTGGGGCAGAAACTCCAAGTCGGTGTACTGGCGGTGACACGTCGAAATTGTGACGATTTCCGGACGGACTCCAACAAGTGACGTATGGTGCGCTGATGTCCTTTTGTTCCTCGATGAGTTTCTTCGCAGAACAACAGATCCGCACAGAAGGAAATTGGGAGTGTAGAGAGACGGATTAACTGAACAATTTTTGGTTGGATTTGCTTACTTACCTAGTTGTCTTTTCCATTCATCGCTGCCGCAAACTGGTTAGATGGAATCCGGCAAGAGGAATCCATCCAGTATGCGTCACCGCCATCGTCGTCGTCGTCGTCGGCCAGGCCCAAAAAAGGAATCTCCATTGTCCTACACACGCACTCACAAGAACCAGCGACATCAACTGGTTTTTGTTGTGTTCATCGTCGTCGTCGTCGTCGTGTCGTTGGGTTCTTTCCAACTTTTTCCATTTCCTGCTCCTATGCTCTTTGCCGCTTTGTTGTGCGTTGTGCTGCCCATTGTTATCGCGATGTCGTCTCGTGGTTTCGATGTCGGTGGTTTCCGATTACGCCGTGGGAAGGTCATTCGCCGACCGCCTGCATGGTCAACGCTCTTGATCCAGCAAGCAGGCTGGCTGGCTGGCTGTTCTTCTTGGAGGTCGCTCCGAGCGCAATTCAAGCGCACCGTAGGTCAGTTGCATACAATTCCGTTGCCTTGCGCTGGGGCCTCTGGGGCGGCCTGTGTGAGTGCGAGTGTTGCGCAACCACCGGTGCACCCCCGGCGCGCATAAGATTATCGCAGGAAATCTGACACCCCCAGAGACAGATCCAGATCCCACCACCGCCAGCTGCATGCTGTGCTTCCATCTATCTCTCGCTCTCTCCCTCTCGCTATTGGTGTGATGATTTATGTGGGCCGCTAGCAGCCCAGCCCATAACTAGCCGGGCCGAGAATCTCACTGCAGTTTGGCATCTCGGAGCTGGCCTTCGCGATGTCCGCGATGTCGCGCGATGAATTATTGCTAATTGCTCCGGCCGAGTGCGACTAAGCAGGAGATCATTTTCCTGTGGCCACCAAGATCAACAGCGCTGCCGTATGCGCTAGATGTGCCTCTTAATGAGGGTCATGGCGACGGATTAGAGTCACTGCAGCTTGCCCCCGTGTGGGAGCGATCTTGGCACTTTCGGTTGCTGCCTTCGCATCAATCTCAGCCGAGCTATCCGTCTGTGAGTCAGCCATTATTTATAAGCATAATTGTCGTTCTATGTGAGTGACACAATTTAAATTCAAGGATTACCGGAGTGGAATTAACGGATACAATTAACCATCATTGGTAGCAACATTATCAAGAACATTATTTTAATAGACTCCAAAGCGATATTTCTATTCCGTTCGCTGGTGCGGAATGTGCATGAGGTTTCGGTTACCAAAGTAGCCTCAGTTGACTAATTTTTAATTTAAGCTCCAAACGAAGCAAACGAAGTAGGCTTCGTAACCGTTTTTTTTGGGGGATCACCCATTGCTGCCTTCAACCAGCATGCCGTGAAATCACAATATTTTCCATTTGTTACGCCATGGGCCTTTTTTCCCTAAAATTTTTCAATCTTACTTTGCATGCCGCAGAACCATTAATGCATGCTGTGCCAGTGAGTGCCTCTTGTTTTACGGTACAATGAGATGAAATAAATAAACATAAGTTCGCGTAATAGCTGGGCCGAGCAGGAGTGAGCACTCAAAACATGCTAAAAGCTCCCTCGCCGTTGTCGTCGTCGTTGTTGTTGTTGTTGCTAGGGGGGAGGATGGTACCTAGGGAGTAAAAGCGGAAGAGAGCGTCGTTCAGTGTGTTCCCTAGTGGCCCGTCGTCCCGAAACCCCCGTCGTTTTAACGTGATGTTCTGTGATGTAAATATTTCAAAAATATGTTCCATTGTTTGGTTGCACTCGGCGTTCCTCCCTCTCATCCCTCTTATGCGTGCGTCCGCTCTCTCCTCGTGTGCTGCACGCTGCATTACTTTTATCGAAACCACTACCACCACTAACGTGAGGGGCATCCGAGCAAGAGTGGACCCAAAACCAACCAGACCAGTCAGACCAGCAGGTCCGGCCAGATGCGTCATCAAGCGTTCTTCCGGTAAGGCCATTTCCGGCCCGGTTTCCCGAGAGAATAGTGAGTTTCGCTTCTAGCATAGGTGGCATGGATCGTGTACCACCCCGCCGGTTGGAGTACGTTGTTCGATGTGCTTTGATTGAAATTCACCTTTTGGCTCGCCCTCTCCTCCCCTTACTCGCTCCACTTTCATCATCCCCTGCCGCACCGGGAACATTATGGAACGGGAGCACACGGGGATAAAATCGTGACCATCAGCAACGCCGGGCGAGGTCAATGGTTGAGATTGGTGGTGCGACACAATGAACCACATTCCGGCCGCACCGTGTCCACTTTCTGCCCCCACTTCTCTCATGGTGTCTGGTATGTCTTGTGGCGGCAACCACGAGCCGCAATTTCGTTTCGCAATGCAACCGCCATCGCTCACACTGCCAAGCTATGCTGGACACCGGGCGCGAGTCACGGTGTGTACCGTCGCGATATGCGTCATGCTGGGCCCCCGCGGGAGAACACGGGTCTGGTATGGCGAGGGGGGGTGGGAGAGAGAAGTGGCCCATAGACCGTCACGGCGCCGTACCGAACGGTCTGGCGTATGGTTTAGTAACGCCTTTCGAACCGAACCGTACCAGGCGGACCATGTTGCTGCTTTCGTTCGGTGCCTTTGTCCATTTCATTCCAAAAACCCTTCCATTCCGTTCGCGCGCGCACGTCGCTGTCCGTTGGGGACGGCTCTCCGGCACATTTTTCTGGCCCCGCAACGTCCTCCCCCTGCTTTCGTCGTTTGCATCCTCCCCCTCACACACGCTGGCCACGCATGCTGCCACGATACGGCACGCTGAACAATGGCCTTTTTTTTTGGGGGGTGGAGGGAAGGAACGGTGAGCGACAGTGTAACGAATTTGCAGGCATCGACCGCGGCACAAAACGGGCACACCATGGGCGAGCAACCGTAACGAAAGTGAATTTCGGTCCAGCAATCGTCGTCGTCGTCGTCGGTCGTCCGGCCAGCTGGCCAGCATACAGGCCTGGCGCCCCACCGTTCGATGGAAAGCGCCGCTTCGGTGAGATGTGAACTTCCCCTGTCGCAAGTCGTCTCATCTCACTCACTGAGAATGGTTGTTTACCTTTTTGGCAGCTCACTTCGGAGTTTCATGCGTGCGGTGCGCATGATGGAGGTAGCACGCAGGGCGGGGGTCTAATGGTAGGGTATGATACACGCGAGACATGGTTGAGCGCCTGCCTGCCACCCCCCCCAACATACGCTGCTAACACCACTGTCGGACGAACTGTGAACGAGCCTCCGACGACTCACATGCCAGCACACAGATCACAGATCTCGTACCGTGGTCTCGGACAGGGAGAGACCGCGAGAGCGAGTGATTTTTATGCTCACATGCCCAACGCCAGCTCGCTCTACGCATGCACGCGGGGGTGTAAAAGTCCAATAAAGGGGAAGACACAAAAATATGCTCTCTCTCGCTATGGGGAAATTTATGCTGCCGTGAGATAGAAACGAAACGGAAAGCACTACGAGAATGGGAAAAGCCGAACGCGACATTACGCAGACTGCGTTTGGCCGAACCCAAACCCGAGACCGTCCGCCTCGGGCCGAAAGCTTCTCTACTGCTGCTGCTGGTACGGTACGGTACCGCACGGCGTGGCGGACTTTTCGGTTGACGGTTCGCTACCAGTGGCTCAGTCCGGTTGTTGTCGCGTTGACGAACGAAATGCAACGGCAGCGGGTATAAGTTTTGCAGCATCACGAGTCACCGTCGTCGTCGTCGTCTTTGGCTGCTGGTAATCATCGCGTCACGCGTTACACTTTCACGCACGCAGCACGATCGTAAAGGGTATATTGCTGCTTGGTTAGTGTTGTCTGAGGGCAGCAGACCTTTGTGGCGTGGTGCTGATGGTTAATGAAAGTGTTGAGCAATTCGAACACGGATTCCGGTGCAACTCCAGTGGTCCGTAGCGAGTTTGCTGGTGAAGTGAAGTGCGCTCGCTGTCGAATTAGAGAAGGTAAATGCATTTAGGTGAATGGTTTCTGTGTTTCGGTGTGACGCATTTTGGATAGTTAGTTCGAGAGCAAATGGCGATCAGTTGTTGGTTGTGTATTCTTTTCCAACAGATTGAAGGGTGTTTTTTTAGGAACAGAATGTGTGTTTTGTCATGTGTGATTTTTGAAGAATAGTTTGTGAGGAAGGGATTATTTGATTTAATCAAATTAATCCACACATGTTGTTTTGTGTGCGACCACGTGTAAGGTTTGATGGCAAATGGCAATCAAATAAAGTGCCCTTACTCTCTACTGCTGTATCCAAACCAACAAGACCCTATCTTCGATCGATTAATGGAAGCATATCACCCACAACGTTGCAACCAGTACTCAAATTCCCATATTCCGTAAATTACCGACCAATTTGGTATCCGACCCACCGTCAAGCAACACAGAACAACCGCACAAAACCGCGACCAACTCAATCCCAGTGCTGTGTCGAACAGAATGTGTGTTTTGGTGTGCGGGAGTGTCAAACGGAGCGTAATGGGGAGAAGGCGGCCTCATTTGCCGTTAATTTTTGCCTCCTCAATGGCACGACTGGTGTGCGACTGTCTTAACGATCGGCGTTAAAGTCGCAAGTTTATCCCGTGAAATTATCCTTCATCAGCACTCTCCGAGACCTCCCTTTTTGGTCGTTCACTACTTTCTCGGCGATCCTTGGCCTTCATCGCACCACCGGCACTCCGTTTAGTATCAGCAGCAGCAGCAGCAGCAGCAGCAGCAGCAGCAGCAACGCATAGCAGAGAAGAAGTAGTAGCAGCAGCCGTTAGTGTGCGGAAGTGGCATAATTAATTGTGCCATTAGTGTGTCGCTGCTGTGTGTATGTGTGCATGTGTTTGTGACCATTTGAATCTCTCTGTGTGCTTGGGTCGTCTTTCTCTGTGTGTTTTTGTGTGTGTCTGTATGCAGCCATTGTGAAATGGCTCATTGTGGTTGGTATGACGCAAAGTGAAAGAATGAGAGAGATGTACAAAACCGGAAGTGAAAGCAATCCTGCAGGAAGTGCTCTGTGGGGGGGGGGGGGGGGGGAGAGGGGGGTGGCCACCAGAAGCCACACTAGCACCGTCATCGGATCCACTCGTTTATTGTAGTCTGTGGCCGTGTGCCAGTGAACCTAACGATTGGTGAATTTTAAGTGTGCGGTCGACTAAGGGTCTCTGTATGTGTGTCGGTGCCAGGGTTTGGTTGCCATGGAGCCCGGGAATTAAGTCACTTGGTCGACGTCAAGGAGGCTTTCGAAAAGCGAAAAGTTTATCCTCGACCTTCTGCAGCAGCAGCAGCCAGCGCTTTGGCCACAGCAAAGTGTCAAACAATAGGATCCCGTGGCCCAGGGGACTGCTGCACATGCACACAAACAGAGGGCACACAACCATACCCTCCCACTCATAAAGGTAAGTGACAATCTGTTTACTTAGTTCAAGCAGTGCCCCATCCCTCGGTGGTGGGAGAGAAACCGCAAAACACCTTCCAAGACCACCACCCGCCCAATGACACCTGAGCATCCTTAGAAGGTGCGTGTCCAGGATGGTTTCGCGTCCGGGCTCCAAATTACCACCAACTTTCCAGTTCCTTTAGGGGGTTTTTGGGGCGAGGGATGGACCCTACTACGTTCAAACTTTTGTGGCCACTTTGTGCGAGTTTTCTCATCAGAGAGACCATCCTAGGGAAAAGGTGGAGCCTAGCGAGGTCGACCGTGTCAAGTGTGGTCGGTTTCCCGGACCCTTTGGCAAGGACAACGACAATGCCGTCAATGCCCATCTCAACCCCCCAGGGGGCGGGAGAGAAAGTTGGTGCCGGTTTGATTGTGTTCGATAAATATTTTAAACCAAAGTATCCCTTTATTGTGTGCGAGTTTATACCCACCCCAAGAATCTCGATAGGCTGCTAGCCCCTCAATCTCAATCACCTTGCCATCAGTAGCAACAGCAGTAGCATTATCTGCGCTCTACAGTCTTCCGTGTGGCCATGTGTGGGTGTGTGTTTGGGTGGCTTGATAAGGAGAGGGATGGGATCGTTTCGTGCAAACAGTTCCCCTTAAGGTGGCGAAATCGACTTTCGAAACGGATTAGGGCGAGGCTAGGACTTTCCGGTTTTGATGAAGTTGCTTTCCGTGGTGCGGTGTGGTTCTCCTGCTTCCCCTGTGCCCCTTCGCCAGGGGGATGAGCATTGTTTCATGCACGAAAGAGCTTTTGTCAACGGTTTAGTGTGTGGTTTGTGGTGGTGAGTTTGCCTTTGAAGACAGCTGCTTAGGCCTGGAGCAGCATTAGAACAGAAAGTTCCATTATTTATAGACTCTCACCTCTCTCTCTCTCTCTCTCTCTCTCTCTCTCTTTGCTTTAGAGATCCAACTTTTGTTTCATCATAACCGAGGCGAGGATATGGCCTCAGGATGGCAATTCTCGTCTCGACTATGGAAATGAATGATTGATGTATAGACAATATTGGTGAATGATTTAAGATCCATCATCATCATCATAGCAGCAGCAGAACTGTCAGGAGAATGTGTCGGATCCATTGGTTGACACTCCTGTGTCTCGATGCAGAAGGACACACTTATAGGTCTTTTCTGTGACTGATTTTATAGTCAAGTGTTCGAAGTCCCTTTTCAAATCGTACCACAAATGAGTTTCCAACGAACTTCTCGAATGGGGAAATGTGAAATGATTAATATTGACAATTCCAATTTCTCGCTAAAGGATAAGTCCTGGGAGTCAGAACGCCTAATGGAACACGCAATACTCCTCCTCCCTCCACCACCCTGATTGAACATCACAAACACGTAACATGCTACTAATATGAAACAATTAATCCCTTTGCGGAATTTACTCGAATTCCCCCGGGAACGCTCCCGCTTACGGTTCTAAAACATCCAATAAAAACATTCATTTATGCGGTTCGCTCCATCCGCCTTTGGCCAACTCCCGTTGGTGGTGGTGCGCCGTGAACAGAACAAAAACAAAAACAGGCATCCAAACATCAGACGACGGAATGTTTGCCGCTGGAAATTGAAATGTTGCTGCTCTGTCGGGCAAGCAACAATCCAGCAGCAACAACAACATCAACTGCGTCCTTGTTGTGGTGGAAGCCCCTTTTTGGTCGATATATCCTCCAACGCTACCTCATTTGAGATATGGTGTGTGCGGATGCTGGGTTGCCGGAGCATTGTCGTACATGGTCCCCAGGCCCTCCCACCACGCCACACGTTCCCAGTGTGAGGATGGTGAGGAAATAAATAAATTGATATTTAAACAGCTTCGAGCAACAACATACGCACGGGCATGCCGGTACGCCGAGTGTACGGTACGGTCTGCCATG
This sequence comes from Anopheles aquasalis, assembly GCF_943734665.1. NCBI lineage: Eukaryota > Metazoa > Arthropoda > Insecta > Diptera > Culicidae > Anopheles > Anopheles aquasalis. The sequence goes on along the minus strand of NC_064877.1, from coordinate 21,938,907 downwards.
GGCCCACGATCAGCCTTTGTGCTTCACCAGCTGCCGCCAACCGCTTTTTCCCATTGTTGTTATCGTCGTCGACGACGTCGTCGTTGTGGTGGTACGGCAGTATCGCAAGCGTATCGAATTTATCGGTTGAGCAATTGCAAATGTGATATCGATTTCCAAGCCAAAGAGTTTATCCTCAAATTCTAAAGCACCGTGCGGCTCTGGATTCAACTTCGGCCCAAAATCGTTGTTCGGATTGTTGTGCTCGAGAGTGATGTAGAAGCGGTGCTGGTGGATGGAGGACGGCAGCTGGCTGGCTGGCTGACTGGCGGTTACACTCAAATGCTCAAAAGTTCGCGTTCACGTACCGGTACGTACGGCCATTATGTTTGGGTTGGTTCGGGCTTCACTGATGTTTAAGTGGAGCGGATTTTATGTTTGAAGAGAAGATGGAAATTGGAGTCGTCAACAGTCTCCAATGGGCCCTCGGAAGCAAAAGGTCCCACGGAACACTCGCGCATCGCATGGGGATGCTCCGGTATCCACGGATGCTTGATTACTTGGGATTGATCGAACGCAACAAAGGTCCCGGTTATGGCCAGCGCAGTCTTCAGACCTTCCGAGAAATCAGTGACCGAATCGATAACATTTCCGATCGGCTCCCGGAGAATAAAAATACAAAACCCCATTTTTTGGATTCACGTCAAGTTCCGCACATTCCCAAGCTGCCATTCCAAGAGTGCATCCAGAAGGGCGCGTGATGGCAACGACATTCCCTTGCCGGAACGAACTGCCATTTTTCACGTTTCACAGTCGAGAGAGAGAGATGGAGAGAGGGAACGAAAAATGCTCCAAAGTAACACAAATAAATTCAATTTATTAGCGCGTGGAATGCCACGCTACCACGATGGCTGTGGGACCGTCTAGTGTCCGTTAATCCCGCGGCAACAGCTCTTGTCCACCTCTGGTCTGGAGCTGTGGTGCCAAGAGGCGAGAGCTTTCGCACGGACACGGAGATGGTACGGTGCGCCCGGAATCGTAATCCGATTGCCGGCGATGGCGAACCCATACCGGCAAATCGATTAACATCTACTGGTGTGCACCCCGGGACGCCCGGATCGAAGCCCGAAATTCCGTTCAATTGTGCACGCTGCGTGACGCCGTTCCGCGTTGGGACGCTTTTCGGTGCGCCACGTGACACGCCGATGGAAAGTGGTGCGAAGCGTACGCGGCACTTCGAACCGGCTGTAGTTCGTTAGCACACCGAAGAAGCTGATGTAGGAGTCGAAAGATATTAAGATGTCTACGTGGCACAGTAGTAAACATTCAAGAGCTTTCCGTAATCGTGATCATCGTTGGTGAATCTGAGATTTTCCTCGAAAGGGATGGTAGAATGTGTTTTTTTTTCTAACGATCCGGTACTTACAAAAAGAAAAACACAAGCAGTATCCCCCCGGGAGAAAGGATGACCTTCCGTGCGGACCGCGGACTGGCTTAGAAGAACAGGAACTCTTGACTTTCCTAGTACACCGAGCTGTGCTTGCTGCCGAGTTACATCTGATTTCAAGCTGATTTCGACTGAAAATCCCACGCGGCACCGAGCGTTACTTTTGCAAGCTGCTGCTATTTTGATTAATGACCTCGGGACCTGGTGCGCTTGCCGGGATTACCGGTAATTGCGGGTCCTGTAGATAGAGCTCCTCCACAAAACAAAAAAAGACGAACGCAAAGGCACTCCTGGCGACGCTGACTCTGTTATATGCAGAGGAAAAGCGGAAAATCCTCGCCAGCAGGCAGAACCGAGCACCGTCCGTCCGGCTGTCCGTGGGTCGATTCTCCTTGACACGACACGTCGCTCCGGTACCGAGCCTGACGTCCATTTGGTAAACGATTTTTTACACCATCTCCTCAGTACTGCTGCTGCCGCTGCTGATGGTTCTCCTTTTTGGCAAGATGAAGCCCGTAAGCCCCGGGCAACATCTTCGGTAATCGACTTGGACAGCTCCGTGGAGTGGCCACTCCGCCACCATCCTGGCGGATAGTCGGATGAAGGATTTCTCGGCTAAGAAATTCGGCCAGAGCTGGATTTGCGAACGGCGAACCGAGGGGCCGTTAAATCTTTGGTCAGAAAATTAGAAACTCCCTCGGCTCCCGGGGGCCCGGTTACTGGATGTTGAGGATTCCGCGTTCACGTTCGCGAGACCGGACTCAAGCCGGCCGCCAAGATGCCGTCCCATGGCGCCATGAAGAGAGAGAGACGGAGAGAGAGAGAGAAGGAGTGCACTAAACGGGAGTGAAGTTTTATGTTATTCCATGGCTGTTCGTCCCTGGCGCAATTAGATTCCGGCGTAATATTCGCGCATTTGCAATTTTGTAGATCCTGTCGTCCCCTTGATTCCCTGCCTTGATGATGGTGCTGCTGCTGCTGCTGCTGCAGGCAGGATAATGGTCCCAGGGCCCTGTGCACGACCAAGGGTTCCGTAATTATTCGTTTCTGGTTTGCCTTCCGCCATGGCCGTCCCATTAATCTCCGGTTTTTGGGGGCAGCAGCAGACGGGAAGACAAGGCATGAGGACAGTTTTTCGCTAAAGTTGCGTGGAGTTGGTGTTGCGGAAGTGGCAGTCCAGGGTAGTGCTTTATCATGAACACCCAGCGTTCAGGAGTTTCGTTCATTTTCCTAAGATTGTTTCGTCAAAACAGAGATGTTCGTTTGTCAGTTTTCAAAATAAATTTTCTTGACTTTTGCCATCACCATTCATTAGTTAGTTTGCCGTTGGATGTTGAACTTGCTGCCTCCGCTGGAAGAGAAGAAAAGATTAATGGAAAAGGTGAACAAAACAAACTGGCCATTCCCGACGGCCGATGCCTGATCGATGACAATCAGTCTAATTGACGTTTGACGATATCACGCCCGGTCCGCGGCCGGTGTTGGGCAACTCGCTTCTCTCGATCTCGTGAAGTTGTTTGCCAAATTACCCGAAATTAACGCCAGATCGATCGCCGCTTGGCATGCGAACGGCCCAAAACTTTCCTTTCCGTCCACCGAAACCTCCGAGTCCCGTGGCCGGTTTGTTGTGTTGTGTTTGGCGAGGCGAAACGACGACGCCTCGGTCCGAAATAGACCTCGGTGACCGGATTCTTACACACCGGATTCGGTGTGGCAGGAACTTTTCCGCAAACGCCTTTCGCCATCGTCGTCGCCCGTGTTTGGGAGTAACTGTTTACATCTATTCCGTTGGCTCCGTTGTCGATTGTGCCCATCACGCAACCAAACTCTGGCCAGTTCTGGAGTTCTACCGACGAGGAATGTCTGAAGTATTCCAGTTGTCGGCGGATGGTAACTTTTGTGTCCCGGAAGCCTTTCTCCTCTCGCACTCTCCAGTCGGCGGTAGTCGTTTCCTGGTAGCATAGACTAACATTTGCCTTGTCATCGAATGATTGTTTCGTTCGTTTGTTTGTCCCATCGGTCCCAAAAGCGTTCCGTAGTCGTCCTGGGTGTCCTGGCGCAGGAGATTTGTGAAGAAACACCTCCAACGTTCTGCCCGGCTTCCCGGCCCTCCGGTGGTTGGAATGTCGGCAAAGTTGAACACACTCATCTGTCACCGACCGGCGTCGTCGCCTGGCCATCACAATGAAGACCGTAGCCCCCCCGGGGGACCTGGCCGGGGGACCGGAGCAGATCGGAGCCGATTGTGTGGTGGAGAAGAAAACGAATTTGATTGAGTTTTGGGGTTGCTCGCGCCAGAAATTGATTTCCCGCCTTGATCCCCTCACCGACAAAGGAAGGAAGGAAGGAGGAAAGGCAGGAGAGGGACGGCATGTTTTCCCAGGAAGTGACGCCGCTAATGCTAACGTTCTGTCCCGTCCCCGGTGGTCGTTCCAACACTCGGCACTGGTCGAATCGTTGAAATGAATCGATTTCGGAACTGTCTTGCAATTTAATTACTTTCCATTGACATTGTCGGGGAGGGTAGGCGATAAGCGGCACAGCACTACAAGAGGCCGTCGACAACCGATTAAGGAGACTCTGTTGGACTTGGACTCAATCCTGAGGCTTGGGTGGTGGTGCGCTGCTTGCTGTCAAACAAATTATCCTTTTTCAATGGCAGTGCTGCCATAACGATTACCATTGCTATAAGTGTCGCCATTTTTCTGGGAATTCCATGCTCCCAGACCCGAAGGTTCTAGTCGGTGATTCGGTTCTGCAGAAGTTGAAGTCGTTTCAGGGGAGGAGAGTGAGGTGATCGATAAGACGGTCGGTGCTTAAGGAGGTGGAGCATCGTTTGAATGGGGGATCATTGCGGCAACGAAAGAATGGTGCTCCCGTCTGCCTAATGGCGTTTATCTGCGGTGCCAGCATGTCTCGGTGAATGAATATTTCACTCGTGCCATACAGCTGGACCCGACAGACGTGGTCACAGACAGGGTACCAGGAAGTAGCTGCCTGGACAAACGATCGGAGTGCTAGGACTCATCTGGTGTGATTTCATGGTGCTTGGGGCGAACGATGGGCGCAAGTTCCAGGAATTTCGGTGACCATCAACCCCCCCCTTTTACTGGGGGTCGGTAACAATTATGGCAGGCAATGCATAAAAGGCGACCATTGATGGAGTAGCCATTAGCGGATCAATTATTAGTAGACAACCGAGTTTAATGGGTGTCCTGTTACCTGTTTCCGCCCATAAAGCTTGGAGGTGAGTGCTTGGAGCGCGATGCCTAAATGCCTATTTTTAAGGTCTTATCAGCGAACGGAGATCAAAGCCGCACAATGAAAGAGATTTTTAGTGGAAATTCTGGGAACACCATTGAGTTCACCTGATGGCCACAGGGGTTTTGAACAATGAAATGTTGTAAATTCAATTCGTTGACCAATAGCCGAACTAGGACCCGATAGTGGTTGTTGGTTTCGCTGTATAGGAATGTGGTTTCCAAATTAATTTAGCAGAAATGATGGAGCAGCTTCACAATTTTCTAAATTAAATCTAGTGCAGGCTTAGTGTTTGGGACCACAATGCGTCAATTAAATATGTATGTGGAATGCTTACCTTTATGAACGCTCCGTATTAACATTTCCACGAAACGAATAGAACAGAATTGGGCATGCGAGGGTGCACATTATTATAATTAATGAGGATCACCATGATGGTACATCAGTGGAATTACATCGCGAAAGTTGAATGCCTCGAACATAATTTGACCAAAAACTACATTCGAACTCTGATGATGGTACTCATAATTTGAACACAAAATGCAATGAATGGAATGGAGAGCATTCATTTCCTTTGCAATCAACCCAGTTCCAGGGCCGCGGACTCTTTGACGACGTAAATCAATAAGTGCTGCACCACTACTCGATTGTGTTCGATTCCTACAAAGTAAAGACAACAAAATATCGCCAGATCGTGGAAAAAGGAAAAATAGGAAAGTCCTTTCCCCCTCGCATCGAGCGGCCATCGTTTATCATCATCATTGCCGACATTGGCATCGGAATTGGTGGAATGGTTGCCGTTGGCTGACGGTTACGATACGATGTGTGCTCGTCTGTCGAGTGGAATAGAGATTTTCCTTTTGTTTTCTACCCCTTTACCCATCGATCGAACGGAAAAAGGGAAAACATGGTCGGTTGACATGCGATTGTTAAATTTTCGACAACTGACAAGCTCGAGCTCGAGAGAGTTTTGTGCGAATCGCGGACCACACGGACGAAACCGTGGCTGCCGCGTCCATCAATTGATAGAAAGTGCGCAGTAAGTGGTGGAAAGGACAGAGTAGCACAGAGCAGGGAGGTCCTGTGTTGATGGTGTAGCAAAGCGAAATGAAACAACATTTCTGCGCGGTTTTTTTATGTTTTTTTCTTTTGTTTTTTGGTTTTTCTACTCGATTGTCTGCTGGCGGGCGATACAGTAATTGTTTTCCCAGCTTGTCACTCGTGAGATTAAACCGGTTCACTGCAAAATCGCTTGTTCGGGATTGGTGAATGTCCTGGAGAAGAGAGAGAAAAAAAGCGATAGTTAAAATGCTGCTTTGACTCTTCTGTGATACGTCATTCGGTTCGTACATTAGTGGCAATTTCCTGGCGATCGACGCCAGCGGTCGCATTCACTCCCAAAAAGGGCTACAGAAGATAGGGAAAGCTGAAGCTTTATCTGCAAAAAACCCATACTTGATCTGGTCAAAACGGATTGTAGCTCTATGCGTGACTTACAATGGAATTGAAAGCATGGACTGCGCTCTCCCCCATGAATCATCAACCATCCAGCGTCGTTCCGCTCGAAGGAAGACACGGGCGGTGGCCCGGCCCTTTTGCGCAACCGGATATACGCGCGTGTGCGGACAAAGTTATTTAACTTTTTGCCCGTTCGAGGTTTAGTTAGGTATCTAGTGTTTTTTTAAAATTTTATTGTCATTTGACTTTTTGTCGTCGTTCGCAATGGATTTGACTTCACGGACAGTGTTCGATCTATTTCGCTAATCGATTTTGTCGGTTTTCCGGGTTTTCTTTTTTTTTTTGCTGTTGCTTTTGTCGAGGGAAAACAACCCCCCAGAAACCACCGTCGGCGTGGTGCAGTCCCTTGATGACGCTGACATGCTGGCTGCTCTCGTTTTCGGTGCCATTTAATTGAATTGCTTTCTGCGGTTTTTAATCAGCGCGCGTGGTCGCGACCGGTGCTGCTGCTGCTGCCGGTGCCGGTGCCGGTGCCGGTGCCAGTGCTTGTTGCCGGAGAACCGTGACCGTGTCGGTCACCCGTGGGCAAATTAGTGCCTCTCTTTCGCGGGCCAACCAACCACCGAGCGAGTGAGCATTAATTTTATGCACTTTTGCACATTCAGCCGCCAACGCCACCAGCATCGATGTGTCGCGTGATGCAATTTGATGGTATTAGAAGCGCGAGCAGCTGATTAACTCGCGGGGAGACCGTTGGTTAACCAACCATGTAGAGGATCCCCTGCTACGGTGCTGCTCCATTTGTCTGCACAATGTCTGTCTCATTAGTGTCGTGGTGTCCCCAAACGGTTTCAAACCATAATTTGATCGACATATTGGAACGATTTCATTTGTCAAAACACCACCGTGATGCTTCTTAGAAACAAAAACAAGCGAAGCACGATCATCGCGGGTCTTTTGCCTTCGTCCATTAACTCGAGATACCTTTCGAGGCGGTTTATTGTTTGGTTTTTTGAAACGCGGAAGCACATGTGATTGCCGGGGTGTGCAGGGTGCTGCTCACGCTCAAGCGAGTGCGATGCTTATCAGACCGTGAAAGGCGTCGGTGTGGTATATGTGGGTTCAAGGTTTTCTCCATAAATTAGTGGGCTCTCAGCTCTCAGAAAACAACATGGCCATAGAATACGTCGCCCATGGAGAAGCTTTTATTTGCTGAACCACAACAACAACAACAACGTAACTCCAGTGCCGTTGACCTCCGTGTTTGTTAGCAATAGAAGCAGCAGCAGCACCAGCAACTGACACGGCACCTTGCTTCTCTCTTGGTCCCCCGCTAAATTAATCTCAGTATTCGATCACTTTATGGCACATTTATGGTTGGTGGTGCCGCTGGCACGGCCATTGTTGGCACGGTGTCATCTGAGAAAAGAGGATTAATTTTATGGACCGTCGCGGCCCTGCCACCGATTCGGCGGAGGCAAACGCAATCGTGTCCTCCGTTTGGCTTCCTACGAATACTAGTCTACGCTACGCACTAATCCATCTTCGAATGCTGACGATGCTGTGGCCGGCACTGGTGCTGTGGTTTTCTGCCGCTGCTCATCATATCATTAGCCTAATTGAATATAAACATTATCGAGCTTAATTAAGCAGAACAACTGCCACTTGTTCTAATCCAAGCGCAGCCAGTCCGCGTGTCCACGATTCCCATTGTTGCCATTTTCGCTTGGCCAGCGACAACTATTTGTCGGCATTCGGGGAGATTCGATTTCGTGCAGCGTTTCAGCTTCCCGTTCCCTGTCCGACCACCGGTGACACATTATTGTTATCATTATTATTGCTGGCCAACCAACTTCCGCTGGTGCCTTCCACTGTGGTGTGCTTATCGATAATCCGAGCACCGGAATTGAGTGGAGCGAGGATTGGAGTCTGGCTGAAAGTGTCTTGTTGGTGGTGTTGTGGCGAACCGAGAGACGAGTTTCTCATTTGTTTCATTAGCGTCGGTTCCATTTCGGTCCTTGATTGGAAGTTGGAGCACGTTGGAACGATGGAACGTTGTAAGTATTCCAGAAGACACTAGTGCTATTGATAAATGCAAACATGGCCCTTTCAGTGAAACGGATTCTGATCCAGCATTTCTCGGCGCTACACGATGATGCCAAGATGATGCAGTTAGCGGTGTTTCCGGGCAATGGGGAAAAAGGAAAGAGTGAAAGAAAAAATGCTTCAGCCGACAGATTGTTGGCGGGAAACACGCTATTAGGCAGAAACAATGGCTGCATAATTGAATTTTATGATGATTACACTGTTGGATTGTATTTTTTTTTGCGCTGTTGTTTTTGTTTTTTCCGCCCTTTGGTGGCCCACCATCGTTTGCCGGTGGCGCTATGGGTTCCTACCTTCCGTTTCTTTCGTCTGCATCGTGAACCAGGGGAGACCGAGAAGCATAAAAGTAGAAAAGAATGGTGAAGCAAATTGCAGACACGATAAAATCTAGCTTGCAAGCGGACGGCACTATCGCCGACTACACACCGACCGGCCAAAAACCGGCGTCAGGACGTCGCTAGACTGGCGGACTGGCTTGCGGCAGGTGGCTTGAGGAGCACGCCCCAGGTACCGGGCACGTGTGCAACGCCCAGCAGCAGAAAGTGCAAAACGGCGGAATCTTGCTTGCCTCTCGCGCGCTGAGGTGATGAAATGGTTGTGGCAAAGCGTGAAAGCAAAAATAAAATGGATCGCCCGGCTGAATTCCGGTCACGGGA
>NC_064877.1:21922500-21925000 GCF_943734665.1 Anopheles aquasalis | reverse complement strand
TTGTGTGGATGGAAAATCCGAGTCCCCTAGTTCCCTAGTACCCCATCCGCCCCTTCTCGTCAGTGCGTCAGTTCGTTGGTGAAGTGGTTGTGAAAACATGAAAATATATTTCGAATGCAAATACATGATTTATGGTTTTTTGCCAAAGTGTGGCAGAACGGTTCGGGTGCGTCGTTCGGTGGGGCCAAAACCCCGGGTCCACTCCCAATCCACCGACAATAATGCGCTTTGCAGGAATGGAGGACGGGCAGGATTCAGGTGGTCATGTGGCGGGCTGTCGGTTTGCTACTTTCGCTAGTGCTCCGCTTTGTTTGCAAGCTGGGGAGAGGGGTTGGGTGGCGTTGGAGAAAAAGGGAAAATGCATAAAATATTTCAATACATCCATTTTCCCGAAACATCCCGGATGCTTCGAACCATTTGATGTTTACCTGGGATTGTATTGTGTGTGTTAGGTTCGGGATCTGCTTTTCTTCAATGCTTTTGCTGCCCTCCTTTTTGGTTGCTGCCTTACGATTTGAGTGCGGAACTGGGTGTGTTGGGAGTACCGTTCGTTGAATTATGAACTATTCTGCTACTGCTGCTGCTACTTTGGTGAGCAACGAACCGAAGATCGATTCTTGGTTCCTCGAAGTGGTTCTTGGAAAGCAACGTATCGGAAATGCCAGGTACCGGTAGCTATAAATCATCTGCTGATGGTGCTACGAGTTCTACGGAGACAGATTAATTCGTGAAAGTTCTGCAGCACATCAAAGCACCCATCGAGATTATGTCCTAGGAACATGCGCATTGCCTTGACAACGAGAACAATGGCGTGCGAGCGTTCTAAACGAGTTGTTAACATTCAAGGAAGTCCAAGACACGAATTGTGACAAATACTAAGAGAAATCTATTGTATTCTGTTACCCTTAAATGTAGAATCACGCTTCATGAAATCAATATTGTGCCCTAGAATGTTCATAACTGAGCTCCTTGAGAACAACTACTTCCGGGAGCAGCGTTTTGGTCAATCGGGTTTGAATCCGTTAGCAGAGAATTTTGCATATTTGATGCTCGCGCTCTCACGCTGCATTCAATATTTTAAGTCCGTTACATACATTGTACATCCTCTCCATGCTGTATCCTTTCCACCAAAACAGACGCTCCTGCTGCTGTTCCTCTTCGAGCACAACAAAAAACCATTTCCAGAAGCGAACCGCGATAAGCGAAATGGATCGATTTTATCATTGGCGTACAAAATGTATGTATATATTTTTTTTCCCCTCAAAACGATCTCTACTGGCCCACCGGCAGCCTCGGTTCCGATATTGGCTCGGGGTGGAATTTACGATCACTTCCGCCGCGTAGACCGCCCGGACACCCGTGGCGTCCTGTCCAAGGGAAATACTTTAGAATCCGAAGAGGAATCGAGCGGAAAGAGTGGAGAAAATGAAAAGTTCCCGAAGAGCCCGTGTCATGCCCGTGTGCCCTGTCTGCATCTGGGTGAGGCCATGCCACGGGCCAACTGTGTGGCACCAGTGGCAAACAATGGTGGACCGTTTGCGGGGTGGGTTGCATGACGCATCGAGGTTCACTTCGCAGATAAGCCAAAGCTGCTGCTGCTGCTGCTGCCAAGGCGGGCGGTCTGGCCAAACCGTTTGGCCCCGGCAGCTGGCCCTTGTGCTCTTTGTTCCGCCCAAAAGGTCATCAATACGGTTTGCTTCCCCCGCTGCTGAACCCCGCTCCCTGACAACTTACAGCGGACTTACAGTGTTTGTCGTTTTGCGACTTTACCCAAGACCGACCCACACGGCCCATGGTTCCGCCCGATGGGGACAAGATAAATGTTTACGGCATAGCCGGGGTTCCGGGAGCATATGGAAAACTCTTGATCACTTCGCAGGAGCCATGTGTGCGCCTGCGAGTGTGAGTGTGCGGTTTGGAGCAGCACTTTTCACTGAAGAGTCTGTAGCAAGCTCCACAAAGCTCCATGCTGAGGTCCTCGCTCGCTTTTCTCTCGTTCTTTCCCTTTCTCTCGCACACACTCGCATCCGGGTCACAAAGACACGTATCGAGATCCTGTTTTGGGAGGGAGAGCGTGACAAGAAAAATCCCCAACGTTTTTTCTTCTCGGCCATCCAGGCATGGCTGGAATCTGGCCAAACCAAGCCGTAACCTCGTGACGTTCTGCCTTACTGGCTCCTGCACCCAGTAGAAAGCGTTTTTTTGTGCGAAGTCGCTTACGTCGATTCCTTTCAGCCAGACCCGTTGGCCCAACGGTGGATTCAAGGGAAAACCAACATCAGGAACCAGCAGCGACAAACGATGAAGAAAGGGAAGCAAACAAACAAAAACCTACCCAAAAGCAGTGCCTGGTGCCTTTATTATACATTCATATCCTGGCGTACCTGGCGATTGTCCCATCACTGTTCTCCCTCGTTCCATTCCCATCACCTGAGTTGGCGCATTGCTTTCCGATACAGCACCCGATACGTTAATGCTCGGCTGAACCAGGATACAGGCA
>NC_064877.1:21880000-21917500 GCF_943734665.1 Anopheles aquasalis | reverse complement strand
AAGAAAGAAAGAAAAGCCCGGTAAAAGGAAATCAAGCCGGAGCCGCAGCTATTCAATTTGGCCATTCAACGATAAGAAGTTGAAGGTTGATTGGCATGCTTGAAACAAGTGTATGATTGATTAGTCCGGTCGGTGCTTCGTTGCTTACTTTCTTCCTCGTTTCGATTCGATTCGATGCGATGCTAGCGATGGCTTGGGTCCCTTCTGGTCCGAGCAAAACGGACTTCGGTTGACGACGTTGAGGAAAGTAACCTTAACGTGTATCGCTTGTCAGGCGCGCGGTGCCGGAACGCCGGAATGGTGAGGATGGAATATCTGCTTGGATCAGCGCGGCACCATCCTCGGTCTCATCACGCCTGACCGGACACCGCCACTGACTCACACACCTGAGCCCTTCGGATCCGGATGGCTCTTCGGGACGACGTGCTCAATGGTGGACCTCCTGGACAAATGATGCCCCACCAATGTGGGGTTCCGAAAAAAAGGGAAACGAAGGAAATGGCGCGAGGGCTTAGCGCAAAAAGAAGCTCACCGAAGGGAAAATCGAATTTCCACTCCAGTCCCGTACAACGGAGCTAAATTACATTAGCAAGATGAGACTTGTTTTACAAATCACCAGCCCAAGGGCCACGGATCCATCGTGTACAAAGTAAAGGACGTGCACACGGTGGTTCTTTTTCTTTTTGGAGAGAACGGTACTTTTTAAGGTGGCTCATTTGGAGATATTGACGTAGCTATGGTGTCCACGGCATCCTTTGGTGCTCGCATATTTTCGCAAAAATCACGTTTGCTACCCTCGAATCCTGGTTCGCCGAGAGGACAGCACACAATGACACAAAGTAGGATTCCCGGTAGCGAGTGCGGCTCAGCACGAAATGAATCCGCAATGACAAGATTAACCGTCGTCGCCCAGCGGTGCCCAGCGGCAAACCGGGAGGGACGGGCGGACTACATTCTCGGGCTCCGGCTGAGGATGAGATTATCATCGACATTCGGGTCCGTCCCGGGTCGAGAAGAATGGAGATGAAAGCAATGAAATTACGCGCGAAATGTTGGGGGCTGGCCTGGTCCTGGAAATGATATTTTGCCCGAGTTTTCTCCGTTATTTCGGAAGAAAGGCGTGAAGAGACGGGCCACGGGATCGGATTGGAAAGACGTCTTCCTTTTTTTGTGTGGGCCATTTTTCTCACTCCTTAGCTCATGTGTGGATTTTTGTGAGTTGGAGATCCTTTCGACAGCTGCCACGTGACTCCTTGTGACGTTCGATATGTGTGCTGGTTGTTGGTAATGTTGCTGACAAGGCGACGCCATCGCACCTCATCGTCATCGTGCTGTCGTGGTCGGTTAGTGACGGTTCGTTCATCGTTTGCATCATCATATCGTAATGCTTTTATCACCTGTGCATGTGCCTGTGTGTTTGTACAGGACTCTATTGACAGGTTTATTGGCGCTGGTGCTGGATGGTGGTGGTAGCGAAATCGTTCCGAGAAATCATATTCATGTGCGCTTCGTGCGTTTTTGTCGGATAAGCGATAACTCGCTTTGCTTCCTCGTTATCCGCGGGGGATTTGTTCGTGGAATTTCACATTTCCCACCAGCTTCAGTGCCGTTGTCAGCGCCGTTGAGGAGCAAGGGGTTTGTGGCGACAGAGAACGAATCCATTCGATGCTAAACGATGTGCGTGATTGGAAGCTTATTGGCTACAGGGCCGCCAGCTTTTTATCCCATCTTTTTGCGCCATTTAAATCGTTTGAAATGGTTGCTAGTATGACAGAATTATTCGGTTAGTGGTTGCTGTTTGATGTATGATTTGTGTTTGAAATGTATCTTCATCTAGGTTGCCTCTGGATTGGATTGATATCATTTTTCTGTCTTCTTCTATTGTAATCGGAACTTGTCGTTGGGAATCGGCATGAAGGGAATGGTATAACGAGATCACAGTATTGAGATCGAGATCATAGACTCTTACAGTGTACATGTTTGATACGATATAATCGTTCTTCAATGATGCTTCATATAGAATTGTTATCCTTTTCAGCGACACGATTTCTAACATATTTTCCTGGGCACTAGTCATCACGAAGATACCTTGCATTGTATCCGGAACCCTAGATTGTGGCCAATAACAAATGTTTCCATCTCCTAAAAGCCCTATGAGCACATCATCATGTAGCGACCATAAATGCATTTACGTAATGCTGGCGAAAGCGCCGTCGTGTATTGATGACCGACCAGGATGAAACCACTAATCGCACAGCTAAATAGCACACAAATTGCGACCCCCAGTCCCTGTCCAATGCGTATCCCGGACCTGGACCCCCTCGAGAATCCCCGGGAAAGTGAGCAGTTCCGGGGCTAATTCGAAAATTTATTCGAATCCAAATTTAAGAGCAGCATCACCTCATTCTGTACGTCCACCGCCACGAGCCACGCTTAATCGAATTAGTATTTATTTCACTGTGGCGGTGGTGTACGGCCGCGTGGACTCGCGTGGAGTGTGCGGAAAAATAAATAAAGCCCTCGCTTTCCTCCCTCGCCAGAATTTAATTTCCTCCAGCCATCCAGTGCCAGACCAGCGCACCATCATCCCTGTAGCAGCAGCAGCAACAACTACAGCTTCGATTCGCGACTCTCGAGCGTAAATGAGCGTGGCCGGTGTGCGTGGTGCTGATGGAAAGCCTCGAAGGACTTAGAGAGGAAGGAAGGGTGGCAGAAGCGTGGTAGGTGAGGGTGGCAAAATGGTAATTAAAACCTGACCAGCAAACAAATGCTCGCTAAATGAACGCTCCGACATTGTGTGTCGAGTTTTCGGGAGGTGAAGCTGAGCACCAAACAGCCGTGAATCGGGATGGCGCTTAAACACATCATTTATTTTGATTTTTGCGCCTTTTTCCACGCGCATCTCTCTCTCTTTCTCTCGCTCTCTCTCTTCCTCTCCTGCTCACTATCCATCCACTTTCCCCGGGTTGGTGCTCTTCATTGCGGCTCAATTTAATTAAAAGCCCAAAACGCACTCGCCCATTGGAATCGGTGATTGCCGTCGACCCTACAGGTCGTGCCAGAGATGTTACGCGTGGCCCCTAAAAGGACCTTTCCCTGTTGGCGGAAGATGGCGGACATTACTTTTCCTTGCCCTAATGGTTGGCAATATTTCTGCCGGTAAGCCTTCCGCCTGCCGGTTCCGCCTGAGTGGGTGGCCAGCAAGCAACCTATTCTGCGCGGTCGCTGAACGCAAAGCTTTCCGACCATTCAGGCTATTTATGACGATGACTATTGGTCAGTGTGCGACCGTGGTGTGGGGCTCTGAGGGGGGGGGGGGGGGGGGGGGGCGCGCCTCGACGCGAGAAAACTGCTAAGATATTCTAGCTGGGTTATTTGAGGACCACCATGGGATAATGGGCCCCACCGGAGCACCGGACCGGGGAGCATTACAATAACCGTCTTTACCATCACCGCCACCACCACCACTTGACCGTGACCGGTTTCTCTTCCGTTTGTGGCCGTGTGCCGCATCTTCGTGGATTTGCCGGATATCCTTTCGTGTACAACCTTTCGTCGGAATGGTTTTGGTGATGAAGGCAAAGGCGACAACAGCACCATGATGCGACGGCGACGTCGGTCGCTGGTGGCGTTGGTGTTTGATAATGCGGAATGACCCACGATAAACCGATTAAATGAACCTCAACGATAAGCGCAACCCAGTATGACTAATTATCTTTTTCGGTTTTCCGTTTCGTTTCAGATTTTAATGCGGACCTTCGGCGCACAGACAGACCACCGCATATCCGGTTCGGTACGCGGTCCTTTCCGTTTTGTGGCGTGTTCGCTGCCAGCGAAATTAAAACATTTATCGTTCCAGCTTCAACTGTCTGTGCGTGTTGCGAGCTTCCGGAAATGAAACGCGACACGCGCACAGTGCTGCAAACAAACACTCGGCATTAAACGACAACCGGACTGACTGACTAACTGACTGACGGACGCACGGGTTAGCGTTAAACGTTGTATCAACAAAACAGGTCGGCTAAAGGGCCGACCCCTCGAATGCACCGAGCCGGTACCGAGCCCGAGCGCCAAGGTGGAATCGGAATTGAGTAATTATGTGCCGCTTAATGCTAGAATCAACATCAGCTCCTGCGAACCGAGGTCGACTCGCGGTGCACGCGGTGGACCGAGATAAAGCACGACGGCCCGGGAGGTGTGCAAATGGCGCTTTGGCGCAATTCCCGCCTTCCGGAGCGGGACAATGGAGCGACGAAGCGACGAAGGTGTCGACCATTACGATAATAAATTTGTTTTGCATAAACATGGCCAAACCACCTACGGATCGTGCCGGCCCGTGTGATGATAATCCTGCTGCCAGGCCAGGCCAGGCCAGGCAACCTTTAAAGGGGTGTCCGCCCACGTTGGCTTAGGCTTAGGCCGAGCCCGAGTGTCGACGTAAAAGATGCGGATGTGAAATTAGAACAGGGATCAAAGAAGCTAACCAGCCGTGCACCATGTCGTTGGTGGGTTGTTATTGTTGTGGAGGACAGCACCACCTTCCGCATCGTCTGGGGACTGGGGCGAGGAAAGGACAAGCACCTGACATAGTTTTCCATACCGTCAGATGTGTGCTGTGTACCCACCGGCTTTGGAATGTGAAATGTTTAGTAAAGGAAGTGCCACGTACTTGATGGTGTTTCATTTTGTAGGACAAGGTGTGCTCTAGTGCGCCATTTTATGCGGTAAATGATGGTTTCTTTGCGCGCGCGAACGTTATCCCGATGAAGCAACATAAAGAAATGAGAACGACCTAACAGTTGTGCCAACATTTGTGCTTCGCTCGCACAGACTTACAGACACAAACAGGACCTTAATGTTAAAATATTAACAACGAGCTTGCGGGATTGTTAACAGACTGCGATATGCGACCAGTGGATCCAATGCATCAAAATATGATCATAATGATGGTACTTCCGGACATGAACGAAACATAATTTATGCGGCCACAAGGGCAGGGCATCAAAAGCAACGGAAAACCACCGTCCCACCGGACGCCAGGCCGCGGTGACAGCATTAATTAGCTTTCCCCATCTGCACATCTGCTCACCTCTCTACGGAAACACCTGGGATAATGTTTCGATACCGACCGTTCCGTTGGTCACTTCACTAAATGCTTCTCATCTTTTGTTCCCCTCGTGCGTAGTGCTCCATTGAATGTGTTCCACAGCATAGGATAGTGTAGTGCACGGTCCAGTGTTGCCGTGTTTCCAGTGTTTAAGCTCTCCGGTGCGTTCGTATGTGTTTGAAGTGTGTAAAGTATGTGTGTGTTGGTGGTGCTTCAGCAGCGGAAAAAATCTCTCTCTTAACATCCAGTCGGTAGCTTTAATGGGTAGCGGGTGTTTCTAGGGTGTGCTCTAAGTGATCATCAGGTGGTGCAACGATACACCACTACAGCTACTAGCAGGCAGAGACACGGGGTAGCTGCTGTATCCCTTCTTCGTGACTGCGTGCCTGCACCAGAAGGGAAACCGAAAGCTCAGGCAAATAAGCTCTCCCCAGTGTGTGCATACCGGTGAACGGAATCCCTTCTGAGCCTCCTGACCAGCGACCAGCGTACGGCGGTACGTTGGAAGGCAACCGGTAAAATGGATTATTGGAAATTAATTGTCCTAATTATATCAGCAATCTACGTGAAAGGTAAGCAACCGAAGCCAAGTGACATCGAGTTAATCAAACCCCTTCCGTAGCAACCATAGCAAGAAATTCACCGGCGTTAGTGTCTTGTGGCCTTCTGTTTATAACCAAACAACTCGTCGCTCGATGATGCTCCTCCGAACATGGAATTCACCTTGGGCCAAAGAGCGAGAGAAAGATAATGAGCTTGTCAGGCGGCTGTCATGGTTGCCCTAGTTACACTGTGCACTGTGCTTGGTCGCCAATTGATCCTCTCACTCTGTCAGAAGAACTGTCACTCTTCCGGTGTACGCCATGTTGTGGTGGATGCATTGGATGGTGGTGGGGAGGCCTCCACGATGATAAGGCCCCAGGCCTGCAATTCGATTGCCAGGATTGAGCTCATTCAATTATGCTGTTACAACCCCGTATACCTGGTACCTGCATATCAACCAAGGCTGGCAAAAGATCAGAAGTGGTCGACATCGATCGATTGATGGAATTATTGGGGTGAATTCCTTTCACCCCTCTCTCCTCTCAATTTGCCTTCCTTCTTTTTGTAATCCCTGCACGTCATCGTCGTCGTTGTGTGGGATCGGCGAATCCTGTGCTGGGATTTGTTTCGATAGACCGGAAGTAATGCACCGGAAGCCGGAAGTGTACCGGTAGTATGCAAGAGTGAACGCATCCAATCCTTCGAATGACTTACTCTGATTTTCCTGATTATGGATGACCAGGAAACACTCCCACGAGAAGGATTCGATTCCTGGTAGGAGTGGAGGGCAATATTTATTGGCAGATCGAATAAGATTGAATCTTAAGAAGTAGGAAACGTCGACCGGCCTTTAATGGTTGCCCATGGCGTTGCCGGTGGCATCGTTGCAGTGAGTCACATACCGGAAATAGCAATGTTTGGCCACAGGATTCCCGAGGCTAGTGCACGAATGGTGGTATGCAAATCACAAAACAATTTAATATTCCAACAAACACACCAATGCGGTGCGGTCTGGGTGGAGTGTTTTTGCTAACATCCGGTCGGTATCATCTGGTTGGTTCGTGATAAAATTCAAATTATGACCAATGGAGCGCATTCCATCATATTGTTCTTTAACTCGCTCATTTGAATTCCATTAACAGGAATCAATCCGGAGCCGGATCGAATGTTTAAAATGCCACAATGGAAATGTTCTCGGTGGCCGGTTGCCTGTACTAATATGATTTTTCCGTGTAAATCCTCCTTTCTATTATTTCCATCTAATTGCAAACCATTTTGTGGTGCAAAGGCACAGCATTAGGTATTCACAAAGGATACTAATTCCATGTTCCAAAAATGTGTTCACTTACTTGCGGGCAGACTTTGTAGACGTTCAGTTGGATTCTGGAATCCCTCTTTCTCCTTCTCAACTCCACTACTATTTGGGACATTCACGGTCATAAATATTACACTTAAACTAACTCGACCGTTTCCTTTCACTCGCCCCCGACACGAGGACGCCCCCGAAGGTTGGGCGAAACGGTTTTCCACTTCAGTGTGCACACTGAGCTACAGTGGTGCGCACATGGCGCCTGGCGGCGTCCCCCCCCGATAGCCTTTAGCCGTGTAACGTAGAAACGGATATATATGCCTGGCCACTGCCTGCCTGGGAGGGGGTCCGCTGTCTCGTAGTTTAACGTAGCTTATTTACGATAGGATCAAATCGTTTTCACCATAAGCTGCGCTCCACCGGACGTCCTTTTTTTGCTTTGATGATTATTATCGGTCCTCGAGGACCGAGGTTATATGGTTAAAGCTTCTATCCTAGTGCTTCTAGCGGCTAGCTGGTCATGCGGGACACCGCTCTAGCACCGCTGACATATCATCGACCGCCGGTCGTAACCGCCACCGGTCAATGGTTACACTTTCTCGGTACAAAAGCCCGGCGCTTGCTGGCCCTCCTGCCGCTTAGCGTTAGCGTGGGGAATAAGTTTCCTCCGTATCCGTTCTGGCATACCTCCATACTCCCGGATATTCTATGCTCCCGGGTGGCAGTGACGGCTCGTAAAGATGGACAGCATCATGGCTGCTGACCGACGGCCAGTAATTATTCGCTTGAAATACTATTTTTATGGCTCGCCGAAACACCCGGTGGCTGGTAGGCGCTCGCTGAGGATCAGCAGCAGGATAAAGGGTCCCCAAGGGGTGATCACTTTACGACATACGGCGGTTCTGTAATACCTGCATGTGTTTCTAGGTGTGTCTGTGTTTTGTACTTGTTAAAGGGCACACAAACATACGAAGCGGAAGGATGGTGTCGCCCTTTAGCATGGTAATAAACGATAGATCTACAGAAGAGTTGGCTGCTACTGCTTGATTATCCACTGTCCAGGGCACATCAGGCAGTCCAATGCAATGCTTGATTAGTTGTTGTTGATCGTGCTGCTCACCACAGATGAAACCGAGGTCGATATAAGTTGTTGTTCATTAGCTGGCAGTTATGAGAAAGCGAGAGAGAGAGTTGTGGTATCATAAGCTCATAATCATAACTTGCCCAGAGTGCAGGTAATCAAGCATAAACTGCACATTACCTGGCCTCAATCAAAATGAATGCTCAAGAGCAAGAGACAGAGAGAAAGATCTGCATGAGACAACTTAGCACAACATACACATGCACGTGCGCCCACTGCTGCTTTCTACATATGGCTTCATTCCCAGCTGGTGGTTTTGCTTTTTATGACCGAGTTTAGCTTCATACATCGGTCGGTACAATTTCCTTTCCCATAATTTAGCCTCGCTCAGCACCGCACCGCACCATCACCCGTCTGAAGGTCCCTTAACAGCTTCCGGGTGCTCTTCTCGAGAGGAAATGGAGCAGAAAACCATTGAACGAGCTGTTGAGCTGATTGCTAGGGCTGGTGCCTGGCCGGGTTGGTCAGTTTAAAACTGTTGGAACGCCTCATCTGGGACCATTCAATCCTCCTCCTCCCTTTCGGTGGTCACTCAGTCCGTAATAAAAATAGGACCCCTATTACGAACCAGGCACTGTTTTACGGCACGTGTCCGAAGGCAATCAGTTACGTTGGGCAGTCAGTCAGTCAGATCGAGTATTCTGGGGTAACTGGTAGCACTTGAGGTTAATGGGGAAAGGGAGGAAGACACTTGAACAACATTGTGGTTTCGATCTGCTGCTCCTGTGCTAAACTGACCACAGCAAACACATACACCCAGGAGTGTATTCGAATTCGATAGCGATCGTAACCTCATCCACTCGGCAAAAGACTTCTGTCGATGGTCATGTAACGAGATGAAATTTACGTTTTATTTGATCGAATTGTAGTGACCGCTGGCGTCACATCCGACAACAACAACAAACCGTTTCTAACAACACGCGAAACCTCGACTACTTATCTCAAATTGAACAGTGCCACGACGTAAGGAGTTGCAGGATACAACGCTTCAAAACCTCCGTCACCACTCATCTTGGCCGACACTTGATGGGCGTCCTATCTGCTCCATGTCCTGCACCATCAGCGTGTGTGCATGTATGTCGACAGCTAAACTGTCTGCATCCATCGAGCCGAGATTTATCTCGACATGAGCGTCCATTTTTATCACCTTTTTTTCTGTTGTTGTTTGCTGTTGCTGCTGCTGCTGCTGCTGCTGTGTGTCCATTGCCCGGAAGTAGCCAGCGAAGGAAGCGTGCCGTGTGCTACTATGTTTTTTTTCTCTCGTTTCCAAGTTTTGTTGTACACTACATGGACGAGTAGGTTTTTCTCGCTCGAGCGTTTGCAAGAGACTGGCCCCAGGGTGGTGTGGTGGGATGCTTCCGCCATACCGCGTTCCCTTTTTGCCAGTAGCAGCAGCAGCAGCTATTGTCCGGTGAACATGCTTTACACTGTTGTTTCGCTGAAAGTGTTTGCATCCAGCTCCGGTGAGTTTATGTGCGCGACGCCGGTCAGCATCAGAAGAAGGGCCTCCACCGTGCATATGTTGGAAACGGCGACGGCAAAAAGCGGCAAAACTTCTTCACCGTACTCTAGCCCGTGGTTGGTTTCAGGACGGTTCTGACTTTCCTCGCTTGGACGTCGCTTCAAAAGGAGAAGAAGAAGAAGAAGGAGTTCACCGTAACTGGGTAAGCTTCGAGCATGGCTGTTGTTACCGTACTACTACTATACTTCACTCGACGGCCTCAGATGTGCCTTTGTTGCCGCTCATAAAGTTGTCTGACGCTCGGCCAACAGACCGTCCCATCATCATCGTCATGATCACCTACCCCCTCCCCCTTGGCCTCCCTGGGTAGTCTGCTCGGAGAAGAGTTGTTTATCTTTCAGCTCGACAGGGTCATCGCCAAAGCTTGCGGTGGATGGATGCGGGACGCGTGGAAGGCCTGCTGCTGCTGCTGCTGCTGAAGAGATCCTGCTCCGGAAATTGGCACTAGGTTGGCTGACCAGGGCAAGCCAGGACAGGACAGGAGATAGAGGATTGACTTTATTTACCCGGCCCGTTCCTAGTCAGAGGTCTCCCTTGAAGTACCGTTCCAGATCCATTGCACTTTGAACACGAGATGGCGCCATTTTGTGTACGTGTGAGTGTGTGTGTGCGTGTCGATGGGAGGGAAGAGATTTGTTGCTGTACTGAACTCGAGCATGGATGCGGTTTTGTGGCCGCACACCGAACCGAACGATCCACTACAGCACGTCGCCACTGACGTTATCATTGGTGGGCGCCATTTTACAGGCCGATCGCGGTGCGGTTGTACGTTTGTCCCCTCGTTACAACCGTGCCAAAGGACACGCACCGAAAAAAAGGCGAAACGCCACGAAATACGGAACCTCTCCATCGCCATCGTTCGTTTGTTTTATTTCCGTTGGCACACGAAAGTGCGAGGATGACATCAGGATAGGTGGCTGCTTCGATGACATGACTTGTCAGTGCAACGGAGGGAAGAGGTGCGGTGTTGCTAGGGTACACAACGACGACGAACGTAGCTCGTTAGGCTGCATCAACGATTCATCAACGTGGATGGCCCATGTTCACACACCGTACCCTGCAGGCTCTCGATGTTGATCTTTTGCATTAGCAGCGCTTACAAGTGCTTGCGATGTGTACACACTGCGTGATTGAACAAATGGTGGCAGAAGGTGGAGGTTGGGTGAGGCGAAATATCGGAGCTTACACAATCTGATTCGTCAGAGCAGATGCCAACACCAAGGACCAACGAAAAATGGCGCTCTCTTTTGTTTTGTTTACGATATTTGTCTGTTCTTCCAATATGGTTGCCAGTTTTTTGCCGCAAAATTTGCGATCGTGATGGCATTTTCAATTCAACTGCAAAATACTGGCGCCTCCACCATTTACTTAGCAGTACGGAGCACTTTTACTCAGCGCAAGTAGTTGGCGAATTTGCATAATTCACCCCGTAGCACTGACGTCTATAGAAGTCCTCTGATCACTAAAAACGAGATCGAAACGAGTACCAAGCGATAAGGTAATTGACCGTATTGTTGGTGAAGGGCTCTGTTTAGTTTCAGATTTTAAACACCACTCCCTCCACTAGCACGATGACAGTGCACTCTGTCAGTGCGCCCTAGAGCTGTAACCCATTACCGATGGCAAAGGCACACAAAACTTAAGCTCAGCTCCCTGGGCTTCACTACGCCATAGCCCATCGCAGGCACAGGGCGAAAAGCCGAGAAAGCCGGAGGTGACAAACTGACACATTTCGTTTGAGTTTCGGTGAGTCTTCTGGCTTCCAGGGCCTGGCCGGAGAAAAGGACGAAACATTGTCTTCGACTTTGACTCAACTGTGAACGGGGAAGGTGAACCCGGTAGGACGCTGGAGCGCCGAGAGAATGACAGGCCTTTTCTAAATTCGGATTAACTCGTTAGCATAGCTGAGTACATCAGTACGCGGGAGTACCAAGGGAAGGAAAAAAGGAAACACCCCCAGGAGCCCGGCGGTATTGCTCACGGGCCGTTGAGAGTTTGGCAAACTTTCTGTGGCCGATTGAAATGGCGCGGATGTGCTCGAGAAGAGCGGAGAATAACTTAAAGTCAGTTCGTTGCGTTAGCTCGGCTGCGGTGTGGCAAGTTTTCTAATTATCATACAACCGCCTGGATTTAATCGACTTTCGGGCGGTGCTCCGGTTTGGTGTGGCTTTTCTCAAACCGGATGCTCTACTCTTTCTCTCTCTGCTTCTGCTAGTACGCCACGCAGACAGATACTGGCCTGGTTGGAGTGTTTTGAAATTGTATCCCAAGGTGGCAAGGTGTTCGCGTCGCGTATTTCGTGCGTTAATATTTGCACTTTCAAGGAATGATCCCAGTTGCCACAGACCCTTGTTTTTAGACGACTAGAAGCCTGGATTGAAGAAGGTTTCAAGGATTCTGTTCGCGATTCCATTCGTGCGAGCGAACACTCACACTTGCGCCCGATTTCGGGCGCCAGTCTCCAGTGCGCTCCAGGCTGGTGTGTCTCTCGAAATGCTTCAACACCGATATGCATCAGAAGTTTTCTGGCCCAGCTCGGGTGGTCCAAAACTCGAAACCAACCGCTGCTTCTGCTGCTACCTCGTGACACGCGCTCACATCTTAACGTGGGTAACACCAGGACCAAGTTTCGGTATCTCCCAAGTGTGAACATGACCGAAGTGAAGTTCGTTACCCACTTAGCCACTCCACCCCCCAACACCCTTGAACCACAACGGTGCTAGCGATCGCGGTACCGCCGCTACGTGCTTAACTCCTTTCGACAGCTTAATGCCACACACGTGATGGGCGAGAAAGAAATCATCTTTTGAATTCCGATTCCATCGAGCATCACGACGAGGGAGAGAGGAGCGGCTCCGTCGAGGGGAAGGTTCGAACGAGCGGCATGAGCGATGGTAGAGTTTTGAAAAGTTAGTGATAATAATCATTTTGATTTCACAGCAACACATTCCTCGATCAGAGCCTAGGTGGTCGGGGGATGATGGCAAATAAGTTTGGACAGTTAACCGTTTCCCCGAAGCCCGGACAGTTACGTGAGATAACGTGCGGGAGAACGTGCAGAAAATTTGAGGCAAGCTTTTCACTCTCCCGATTTCTCGAGTATTAGGGAAGCAGTAAATATTGGTGTTGAACTCGTTTTCTTTGGGATTTATTGGTGGAGTTGAGGTATGCTTCGAGCGAAGCGATATTATCGATGAGGTTTGTGAGAAAGTGACAGAACTTCAATCAATGAAAAGTCATAAAGCAACTTCATCCAGCAGGGAATTGGCTGAGTAGATCGCGGAGCAAATCGCTACGTATAACTTCTTGGATGAGTTGGTTTAAGACCCGGAATGATTTCGTTCCTTTTGAAACTATTTTGCTATGCAACCACTGCAGGTTTACTAGAGCACCTTCAACATTTGCTAGCTTCCAAAGCAGAATTGCAAGCTTGATGTTTGCTAACGAAAAAAAACCAAAGACCAAGAAATTCCTTATCAATAGAGCACGACTAAACTGAGTAGCAGTCTACTAACGTAGCAATAATTCTGAAATGTCTACATTCCTCGAACACATTTTAATCCGATGATACACATGCAATATTGGAAATAGTAAATGCTTTTAGCTTATTTACTTAATGAATAACTTTTCAATACTCATTCCCCTTATTATTTCTTCAATTTTATTGGCTCCGAGTTAAGTTTTTTAAAAATATTTACAACGTGCAATTAATTACTCGCAGCTGCATGTTGGCTAAATGGCCAGCCCGTCAAACAAGTCAATTTGTAGCGCACCAATTAAAAGCTACACAAAACAACATCCCCAATTTTATCATAAATGCCCCCGCTGCTCCCTGTCTTTCTTTCTTCACTCCCATTAAACCCATTCTTCGGGTGCCGGTCCAACGCAACTTTTAACTTTGGGTCAACATTGAACGATAATTTGTACAGTTTTTCTTCCCTGCCACTTCTGCTGCTGCTGCTGTTGCTGCTGCTGCAGTCGGTTTTGTGTCAGCTCACGTGCATCTAACTGCCGCAGGCGGTCGTTACAATGTGCCGAGCTTGCGCCCCAAGACCCCCCGGGACCGTAATCACTATCCGCTGTGGCCTTGCTGACAAAACGCCATCAGGTCGTAAGTCGCTTGCTGGCACGCTACCTCACACGAATGGCGTGCATCCAACGACAGAACGACGGTACAATTTCAGAAACCAAAGGAGTTCTGGTTCAGGTGCGCTGCAAGGGCCTTTGGTAGCACCCCCTTCATTTGCATAAACAAGACGATCCGGGAAAGGGGAGAGTGCTGGTTTCGTGCCTGCTGATAATCGGACGGGCGGGTGGGCCATCCGACGTCCAAGTGAAGGCCCCGGGACCGGGATCCGGATCAAAACCATCACCGGAACCCACACATGCCGGAAGGGCGGACCGGTGCATTTGTGCATGTACTCGCCTCGCCTCGTCCTCGTCAGCTCGTTGCATATGCCCAGTCGAGTGCTGGTGCTGTGGTGCGCAATATCCGGTTCCCGGTTGTAACTGAAACCACCCCTTGCTCCTCTTGAGCTAAGGGGTCGCGTCAGCTCCTCAGAGCTGTCGAAACATTCAGCATAGTCGAAGCGCTAACTGGAGCCACTTCCGGTGCAGTTAAGCGCACCTTCGACCCAGAAACATTGTCCCCGTACACCCCCTATTCCGCCTCCCCCTTACGCTTCACCCTATTAGCTGCTCCCTTGTTCCAGAACCGCTCACCTCCTGCACGTAGTACGAAGGCAAAGTTGATGGAAAGTAATTTACGGCCAACCGAAAAACTTTGGCCATCCCTTCATGGTGGTGGAGGAGGAGAATGGCTAAAGCTTACCACCCCCCAAAACCCTCCTCCCCTTTCAGGCGTCACAGGAAAAGAGGAGTGTAGGTGAAAAACTGTAAGAAGTTCCTCGCGGGTGCTTCACCATTGTTCTTAGCCAGGGCCGAGAGCTGCAGCGAGTTGCAACGAGTTTTTCGAAATTTCTCGCTCCACTCTCAGGTTTCTTCCTTTCCCGCGAAAACATACGGAGACGGGGCCCATTCTAATATGGTTCGCGGTCAGGCATCGCTTGACTTAAGCCATCGAAAATCTTGCACGAAATTTGCAACCCTCTCCCTTGAGTTTCATCAGCAGATGGTGGTGGTGGTGCTGCTGCTGCTGACTCGGTGTGCGTCCATGGAACGGGAAGTTGATTGCCAGTTCATTAGGCTTGATTAATGGCGGCACGGGATGTATAGCACGGGCACTATAGAGAGTACGGCCACCGTATTGGTTCCGCGGGCACATTCCGTTTTTATTGCAACTGCGACCGCGGGAGTAACAGTTGCTGGAGCTATTTAATGTGTAATTTAGACGCTGTAACTCTCGGGAATTCATTTCGGTTAATCGCTTGGAGAGCAGAAGAACCATTTGCGCATCCCGTTTCATGAAAATTCTCGCTCGGAGGTCCCTATAGTTGACCAGAGAGTCCTGTACGCAGCTCAACTTATCCACTTAGTATCCACTTTGACAGGGTAAAGGGTACGCTTCCGTTCTCGAACTCCTTGCTCGAATGGAGGCAACTCCTGGATCCTGGGAGTAGCACACGGCTGCCGGAAGTCGGCCCCGGTGTTGTACGACCTCGGGGAACCAACTAGCGTCAGCACACGGCAGGAGCTAAACACACGTTGTAGTAGCTTGTTGTGCGGGACTTAATTAGAATATTGAATTCAATAAGCAGCTGTGGGCCTCCCGGCATGGGCCTGCTTCCTCCTTTCAACACACGAGAACTCCATTCAGGAGGTCGGAGGAGGCGCATACACTTCGGTTAGCACACGTCTTAGCATCGCACGATCACGCAAGACAGATTGCTGACGCGTGCTACAGCTGGAAGCTAGGGGCAGGAAGGGCCGGGCAAGGGTTTAAAACAAATAACAGGTTTCGCCGACGCCGAAAGGCTCCTCAACCGTTTCCATCAGCAGCGACGACGACGTTGAGGTGCAGGTTTCCGACCGATTATGATTAGTTGTTCGTGATTATGTTGATAGCGATGACGATGATGATGACGATGATGATGATGGTGTAGTATGGCGTGGAGCGAAGGTTAAAAATTATGTTGTAATAAACGGAACAAGCCACTTGTTACCGGACCATCGTGCGCATTGGGTTGTCTAGGCAATTAAGGCGATGATTAGGCTCCGGGATCGGTTGCACATCAGATAACTCGAGGGGAAGTCCGACGGTTGGTGAGTAGTTTGTTGCCGGAAGGCTACTCGCACGATGCAGGACCAAGGATTTCACGGAATGCTACAGCGTTTGATTGCGAAGCGACCAATTTGCCGTGTATCTACTTACATCGATTACATTTTCCTGGAAGTTGTGGATGATGTAATTGCGACATGCGGTAGAACATGACAAGGTCAGTGTTCACCAAAGAGCAACAGTCTACGCAACGGGACTGTATATTGGTAGCGAAGGGAATTGTAAAAACAAACAAACTCAACCAGCGCCCAAGGATCATCGCTAGACGACATGAAAGGCGAAGGAACGAATTGATTACATTCGGTCGTAATTACGAGAGGAATCATTGGTTAGGATTGGGATCATAAATTATAGCCAAGCATATTTTCTATATTAAACGCACACACGAATACAGACACAGCAATGGTGACCGGGGGGATGCCCAGAAATGGAGACAAATGTTTCGCTCACCATACGCCATCTGCCAAACCACATTCCAATAGCGGATGCGGTGGAGAAAACGGAAAGGCAGCATAAATAAGCCAATAACGTTGCTTCTGCTGCTGCCAGCCAGCCAGCCAGCCAGCCAGCTAGCATCGATTGAACCCCTGGGGCTGCCTGAGCGATTCGGACAAAAACCAGATCCCAGAACCGCAACCACCGAGAGAGAGAGAGCACACCCGCAGTCCGGGGCAATCACATAGATAATCAGCCACCCGTGGCAGTGCGAATAGAGCAAATGATTTAATAATGTATTTATTCATAAAATCATTCGCAGCTCCCTCTCTGGACCCTTTCCTTCCCGGCCTTCCCGGTGCAACCTTTCCCTGGTTCTCTCTTTCTCCTTCTGCACTGAGGCACGTCACGAAGCGACGAAGCGACCGAAACTGAAAGACGAAACGAATCAACATCGTCGCGGTTGAGCTAGTGCCAGGGCCGGCGGTGCTGGAGCTGAAGTGAAACAAACGAGCCATAGGAAGACCCGTCCGTTCGTCCCGGTTGCTTCGGATCTGTTCTGTGTAGCGACCGGAAGCAGCATCTTCGTCGCCGTCGTCGTCACCATGGTCCAAAGATTGAGTTTTCTCCCCCCCCCCCCCCTCCCTTAAAAAACCTCGGCACACCGCAGATAGGCTTGGGCTAGGGTTGGCCTTGCGTGCGCCAAAGCGTGGCAGAAGAAAACAGATTCCATCCGGGAGGCCTTTCGGTGTAGAGAAAGTTCTTCGAAGGAGGGAAGACGGGGCTCGCCATGCCTACAGCATCCTTCAGATTTGTGATGCCGGTGCACTTTTTGCCATCGGTCAGGGCCCGTGGTCTACTTCTTCAGTTGCTCTCTCTCTCTCTCTCTGTCGCTGTCTCTGGCATCTTATGCTCGATGCCAGGAATTCCTTTCCTTCCTGCTGCGAGAGGTATGGCGCAATGGCGAAGGCGTACGGATCAAGTCAAAGGACACGGCGATAAAGATAATGCCCTCAATCATTCGCTGGCTGCCTTCAAGGCGGTGCTGCCGGCTTTTCCGGCGGAAAATTGTGGCTGAAGACATTTTATCATACTTCGTCAGCCTCGATTCGCGGCAAGGGAGGGGTAGGGAATGTCTTTTTCCCAGAAGAGCGCTCCAGGCTCAGATGGAATGAGATGGATTGTTGTTGGTTGGGCAGGGCATGTTCCCCCCCAGAGGAAGGACAGCAGGAAATAAATCCCAAACGCGACGGGATAGGATACTTACCTTGCAATTACCGGAACCGGAACACGATCACGGTAGACACACCTTTCGTAGCAAAGGACCGCTGGTGGCGCTGGTGTGGTGTGCTGCCGAGAAAATTCTCTTCCCGAGACGGTCTTGACCCTTCTTCTGGATGGTGCCGAGTGTCGTGCCGGATATATCACCGTAAGCCTGCAATCGGTGCCAGGGGGCTTATGATGATTGCCAGCAAGCAAATGCCAATCACCTCTGATCGCATCTGTCACCACAGACAAACACTATCTCGCCGGCGTCAGGTGCTATTTGTGTGAGAATGGATTTGATTGACCGCGGTTTGGGTCTGTGGTCTGGCCCTCAAACGGTGGTGGTTTTCGGTTTCGGTGTCAGGCTCTAATTGGTTTGTAAGTGTTAAGTAAGCGTCGGAGATTGGTTTGGTCAAGATGGCCGACAAGGGCAGGGCTGCTGGCTTCCTCCCACCCAGAAAAAGGGTGTTAATGAGACGCACCTCCCCCCAAACGCAGCGCGGTTGCATTGCATGAGTTACCTCGTGCCTCAGACTCATAAAATCATTTAACACCCCGGCAGGCTGGACAAGGGAAGCTGATTCATCGTAATCGTGCTGCATGTTGCTTGAAACCACGGCCACGGCCTTTTGAGCAGGGTTTCATGCATTTTCACAAACAACAGTCAAAGCGTTTGGCCAGTGCGCAAACAGTGTTGCTGACCCATTTGCAGCCAGCGGTGTGTAGGGAGAGCCGTTCCGTAGCGAACGATGGCGGCAAAATGGAAGATGGAGCGTTACGTGGTGTGGCCTCTTCGCTCTCCTCTACTTCAGAGCTCGACCGAGCACCGATCATAAAAATTCAATTAGCCAACTCATTTGAATAAGCGATCCGGCCGCTATGCCTTCATGGTCGGCGATGGTGGCCCGTACCGTAAGAGATTCAATTCAGGTTCGCTCCATTCATTCCCATCAGCTGTGACGGGGTGTGCCAGTGGCCAACGTTTGGCACGTCTCTCCGGTGTTGTCGAGAGGCCGACGGGCCGACTCTGTGTGCGCTGTGTGCGCTGGTTAGCTAACCGAAGACACCGTGAAGGAGGACGATGGTGCGCTGGTGTGTTCTAGGAAACGGCCACCACGGCACGGGACAAGTACACCGAGAAAAGGGGGTCGTCGGTGAGGGTGGATTCCGGTTGTGTGTCGCTTACGAGCGATTGTTTTCGCGCACAATCGATCCGCTTTTCCGTGACGGCACGTGACGCTCTCGGTGCGATTCATCGGCCGTGTGGTACGGTGCTGGGCAAAATAATGATGCTACTTGGATGAAAAAGAAAAAAATCATTTCTACCAGAAAAGAATTCTCGACGCAGCATACTGTGCTCTGCTTTAATGTTCCCCTGCAAAGAACCCAACAAGTTGATTGCTTGGATTCGGCTCCATTGTGAACTAGACACATCTCACCGTGCGTGCGCCAGACTGATTCATGCGAGCAGCCGATGTCTCAGCACGCACCATCGGCGGAAGTTACCGCGTACCATCGCGCACGAAGCAGCAGAAAAATACTTTCCCAATCAGTCGACCCCCGGGGGGGAATACCGTACCGGTCCCGAGCAAAAAAATGAATATTTAATTACGCCAGCGCACAACACAACCCACGGCAGCGAGCCAAGCCAAGAAGTTTGCGCCGGTCGAACCGACCGGTCGCAGAGTCCGTGCACTGAATGGAAATGGTAAGATTATCAAAGTCACATTCAGTTTGCCTGGTGTTGCTCCCTCCAGGGGCCGGTGGGACCCCTTCGTCGATCCGGAACCGTCGATTACTTTGACAAATTCTTCCACCAGCACTAAAGCGAATGGGCGAACCAAGGAGCCAGCCCAGTGGATGGGGATTATTATTTGAAAATCGTTAAGCGACTTCAAAGCAGCGAGCGGGCGAGCGGACGATCGCAAACGAGGACACTTTTCAATTTGCCTTTCATCAAACCCCCCCGTCGGGTGATGAAATGGAGCGATGGGTGCATGGGTGGTGCATAGGATTTTTTACGACTTTTTTCGCCTTTTTTCTCTCTTTCTCTCTCTTTTGTGGAATGGTTTCGGAATTGATTGGAATTTGATTTAACCGGCAAACTGGTGGTGTGGGGTGAGCCATCTTCCTTCGCTTTTCATTATTAACTACTATTTCATTGTTTGCCGCTCTATCCAACGAGATCCAGTATCTACGACGTTCCAATGCCGAAGACGGACTCAAGGCGACCGAGAACCTATAGGAACGCTTTTGACCATTGTGTTCCAGCGGCAGCAACTTGAAACCATCTTTTTATACGTCATTGTTCTTCGGAGAGGGGCTCGGTATTGAGGACAGGACCGCGACCGTGAAGGAATTTGGCTATTGTGCCACCGCCACATGGCCGCAAATCCATCGTTGTTCCAGTTCTTTTATTTTGTTTGTTAAATACAAGCCCTGGAGGATAGAGAGAGGTTTGTTTCGGGGTCGGAACATTAAAAGCACATTAGATGTTGTGTGTCTGTTAATGCGTGACTCACTGTCACTGACGGTGCTGGTGAGCGATGAAGTTTGGCGCGGAAGAGTAATTGGAGTTGAAATTGTTCCTCAATCCTGCACGATATCCAGTGGAAAGCAACATGGTTTAGCAACCAAAATTTATCATCCCAAATTATAAATCAATTGCAAATGGCCACGTATAAAGGAAAGTAAACAGATAAAACAATCCCAGTAATGGTTGGACGGGACACGAAGCGAAACACCACTGATCTGGCGCCAACAATCATGTTGCATCGAGCAAGAAGGAACAGCGAAGACGTGTTACTCATGCTGAGTAACATCATGGATTGGGTTCGATTACTTCGAACAGTGTACGCATGTTTGCTAACATACATTCGTTATCGCTGGTACTGGACCGGTCGGTCGGATGGCGCTGCGAGCTGTTGCTTGTGGCAACGCTCGATGGAAGGAGAGGAAGCCCTAGGCTACTCGAAGGATACGCGGCTTCCATGAGGTACCAACTGACGCATATTTCTACGAATTCCGCTGACTTGGCCACTGACAGCGCACTGCCGGTCGGTCGGTTGGTCGGTGCGTACGTTCATGACCATAGAGCATAGAGAGTGGGTGTACGGGCGCCGGTGGGCACCGTTTTATGCTGACCATTCGCAAATCTTGTTCGTTGCCTCGCAACTGACCATCTCGCTAGCCATCGACTACTCGAATCGATGGCGAGGCGGCTCGGTGTTGAAGCGAATGCGCTTGTTACGCAAACACTGGTCAAAGCAACCTCCGTCTCTCTCTCTCTCTCTCTTTCTCTCTCTATGTGTAAGTGTGATCCAGAGAGAGCGTAGGAGTTCCAAGTGAGCTGGAATGTATGATGATAAGAAATAAAACTTTATGAGCTATGAAAGTTGTGATAAGAGCTTTCGGACGGACGCTCCGTTCGCTCGCTCGCTCGCTCTCGCCTCGATGGCTCCATCCGTCCCTTCCGTCGCCATCTTGATCCTTCCCCTTCAATCGGCTCCTAGTTTCGCATGCTTTCTTGAGAAGTGTTGGCCGTACGCTCATCGATACACAACAGCCTGGCCAGCGCCCCCTGGCACACCCTACACGCCACGCCAGTGTTTCCCTGGCAAACTTCGAGCACCGCTGGGTGGGAGCAGCCACATACGACAACCCTACGGAATGATCCCAACAGCCGTATCCATTTATGTGGCCATTTGGTCATTCTCGGTGACGGCGACCACCACCACCGGCACCATTCCACCATTGGACGCCGGTTGGTTTGGGAGGTTTTGAAATGCGAACGAAACCATTCGAAGCGCAACGCTCGTTGAGGCGAATATGGCGTCGTTCAGCAGATTCGCCCATTTTACGAGCCTTCACTAGCCAACCAGCTAGCCAGCCGGCCAGCCGCTAAGCCTCTACTAGCCTCTAGCCAGTGGCCGATCAGCGTGAAAATCATGTGTATGAGTGTGAGTGCATGGTGGAAGTGAAAGCTGGTACGCGCAATGGAAATCAGTTTGTTTCTGGTCCATTTTCCTCATCACCATCATCGTCATCATGATGATTCGGCTGACTGACCGGCCCGGGGGTATCGCGCGCGCATTTCACGTGCACTTGTTGTAATGCGTGTTGCCGCTGCTGCTGCCTCTGGTGCTCCTGTGGGTTACGATTTGGAACTTTAATTTGATTTTTGTAAATTACGTTCGATTGCTAGCAGAGTTTGAATTAGATTTTGCTGAAAATTGATATCGATCAACCTGCATAAACGAGGGATTAACATGAGAATGCAAATCATCTGTACCCGCCGAATGGCGTGTTATGTCACTATGCTGACTGACGTTAACAGCTAATTGGCAGCGTTCGTCACGCCAGCAATCATCATTTTTCATCGCACTGTTCCTACAGCATGCAAACCACAAGAATGCTGTCAATGGCACCATTCGTTGACCGATAGCACCGCCACAGTATGGCGTCAACTGCAACTGTGCACGCCAAAGAATTCACGACGACGTTACCCCTTTGAGTACGGAACTATGGTAGCGAAGTTTGTCACGGCAAAGCTCCATAAA
Source organism: Anopheles aquasalis (assembly GCF_943734665.1). Taxonomy (NCBI): domain Eukaryota; kingdom Metazoa; phylum Arthropoda; class Insecta; order Diptera; family Culicidae; genus Anopheles; species Anopheles aquasalis. The sequence continues at coordinate 21,895,380 of NC_064877.1, read as the reverse complement.
CACCGAAGGTGTGCACATTCTTAGCGTGCTCAAGCAAGCGGATCGGAGCATTCTTTTTTGCTGTTGCTGTCGCTGTTTGCAGCTAAGAAACAATCCGCAAGAACTCGCTGGCTTTGTCGGCAGGAATGCTCGCCACCACAAACACCCACACTAAGGTGAGATGCAATTAATTAAACTATTTCTATGCGTTTTGCCATCTTTGCGGTGTAATGGAAGGCGTTTGCGGTGAGTCGCGCACCGGTTGCTTTGTGGAGCATCAGCATCTTGGATCCGCTGATACGGAAGTGGCCACGTAATGAAGTCTCACACCGTATCATCCACTCGGCAACGGCCACATGGAGCGTTGGGAATGGAAATTCATGACGTGCGAGGCGTGCAGAGTGAGCGAACGACATGCAGCCAGACTAGGTGTACCAGTTGGAGATGTCTTCTCCGAGTGCTTTGCATGCACTTCAAAGCTATGCACCAAATGAAAGACCAAGCAAGCGTCATTGTTGCTCTAAAATGGCGAAACAACACCCCACGGGGGATTCTCTTATTCCGCACACGAACATGTGCGTGTTTGTGTGTCATTTTCGGTGGCACTCGCCGTGGCACTGGTTCCGTTTACTCCGTTATTCAGCGTTTGCAGTTGCTCTATGTCTCCAGCGACCACTCGCTGACTCACTGATGTGAACAATGTCCAAAATGGAGTGAGAAATGCTTCTTTTAAACGGAAATTATGAGTCATGGCGCAAAGGCCGGGGCGAAGTATGGAATTGAAAGCCATTTTTCATGCGTTTCCGTCACGCATTTGCACCTTTTGGGGCGCCGCCGACGTCCGACGCATTAAGCTCCGGCGAATGCTGGCAGTTGCCTACTGCCGAATGAACTACTGCCACTCATTTATAATTGATAAACATCATTCGCGCATCGATCAAAGCCGAAAAGCCACTCGCATATTGTACTCCGTTTGGTGGTGTGGTGGCTTCATAACTGATCCAAGGGAGAGCCACCAACTGATGATGATGACGATTGAGCTCAAAGGGAAAAGTAAATAGGGCAACCAGGCTAATGAACAGGAAGTGGTGGAGTTGTAAGCGATGGAATGAAAATTGAAGGCGGAACAAAGTGCATGCTGGATGTGACCCGGCATGCCCGGAACCGGAACCATCAACCGGCCGCGAGCACCGGTCGGTGTAATTAATGTGTGCAGTGATAGAATATTTATTTCTCTGCCCGCGGGCACCATCAATGGTCGTATGTCGTTGATCGATGCAAAATTCTAAGCCTCCTCGGATTGAACCGAGGCCGTATCTAGCCAGTAACCTGAATCTTGATGTGCTAACTGGCCACTGTCCTGGGAGCATAAAATCTTCATTTGATTTGCTAGCCACGGTGATTTAGCGAACCATCGCGGAAAGCAATGTTTTGATGCTGACACGAGCGTGGTAATGCCATTGCCGTAGCTGTATCGAAGCGAAACAAATCGATATCTGGGACCGATGGTTGACAGTCGCATGACATTCGCTCCGGCCAGAGGCGCAGCCGGCGATCACGCGCTCTCTTTCTCTCTCTCTCTCTATGGTAGCTTTCGGATCAAGGAATGTACATCTGTCGATTGGAAAACAATAAAAAGGTAAAAAATACTCTCCTACCACAGACCGGTGGCCATATAGATCATTGAGCTACGCCTCAGCAGCTGCGGTAACGTTCGGGGAGCGATCGTGACAGGACAGCTCACTGAACCATGACTACCGCAGTAGGAGGAAAGCGAGGAAGCTATCCCGTTAGGTTCGTTGCGGCCAATGAATAAATCACCGACTACCGAGCTCCAGCTTGACGTTGCTCCCCTGGAGAAGCGACCTGGGAGTGGGAGTTGCGCAGATTCTAAACAAAAATTATAGAGCATCGGCAAAAAGGGATAAATGATTTCGATTCCAACATAAAACCCCTGGACCTCGCGCGATGACAGCATCGTAATGGTTGTGATGGACGTCCCATGAATGTCCCCGTCATTGGTGCCTAATGTTCCGATGATTGTTGCGGTTCGCTGCCCATCTCGCGATGCACGCGACTAGAGACGCTTGAAGATGTTCCAGATCCCAACGATTTCGCCCCATATTAGGGGCAGGAGGGTGGAGTTCGTATCGCTTCACGCATCGCCAATCTCTCTCTCTCTCTCGTGTCTCGTGTCTCGTGTCTTCCGATTTCCGTTGTCGCCACGGATATTGGAACATCGGAAACGCACTGAAGAGTGAAAAACATTGGGATCACCCAAAAAAAATGGAAAATGGAAATTTTTCAACTCCCTCGAAACGGTTCCCGCTGGAAGACGCCGCAAGCAAACCGAAACAAATCTCCGGGAAACAATCCAATTATCATCCGACAACACATATACACGCTCCCGCGAACAATTGCTTTGTCTCATACTCTTGTCATCGTGTCCATGTTGGGGAGTTTTTTTTTTCTTGGGATTGTTTCTACCAAAAACGGGCAATGAAAACGATTGAAATTGAAATGGCACTCCAAACTGGGAACTGGTGTTTGGTTTTGCTCCCTCTCCGATTCATACTTGACGCTTGAATGCTCACTCGAACGCAGTCTTAGTTCGGAATGACCGTATGTGCCGTATGTAGCCTTGATATGGTTGATAAATTATGAAAAATTGTAAACATAAAAAGATATGTCAAGCGCTTTTCAACCCCTGGAATTCAAGGAGTGTCCCATGGAAGAGAAAAGAACATCAAGAACAAGCAGATTTCCACTCGAGTGCCCTCGGTATCGGTGTCTTGACACGTCCGATTCCATTCCAGCTCGTTTCGCCATCTCGGAACACACTGGCCTTGGACGACACTAATCTCCTTCCGGACCACGGCAGCCGGAGTGGCATTTCCGTGAGGGGCTTTCAGTTGTTTGGGTCTTGAGGGGGACTTGAAGTGTCATTTGTAAAAATCATCACGCCGCAACACACACAATGCGGTGCTACGGAACCAGCATAAGGGGATATGCTGCTGGTGAAGATGTTGCTGGCCCATCCCTGGCGCTGTAGCACTGTAAATCGTTCAATTTCCGACCCCAAACCGGGTGTATGGCAGAACACGAAAAACAATCTGGCACGAAACCTCCATTTCGGTTTTCTGGCCCACAGACACACATAGACGCACCGGTGCGGCATACATTTATTTCCATCTCGAATGGATATGGATCAAGGGGACAAACAACCGTGGTTTGCGTTGAGCACATGACCGGCTGTGTGTTCGGGGGGGTTTGGGGTCCAAAAAACAGACACCCCATCTCACCACCAACTATCGTATCACCGCGCCTTGAGCAGGGTTGATTGACACAGTGATTTTAAGCTTTGTGAACTGGCAGAGGCTCCCTAGAAGCTCTCCCGGAATCTCAAGCAACTGCTCAGGGTGCAGCGGTGGAGGGTGTGAATTCATGCGTGACGTCACGTTCTGTTTTGTTTCAGATGTTAGCTTGGGGCTTGGTTTGGGGCCAGGGCACTATGTGAGAAAAGAAAAGCAAATTTTGCCGCAACAGTAGTACGTTGCGGAGGAAAAACCTAAAGGAAACCTCCCAAATTCATGATTGAACATGAGAAAGGCCTGAGCCACCAGCAGTAGCAACAGCAGCACCGGTAGCAGATACCAGAAGCAAACCTCATCTCAGATCGCCCAAAACATTCACCACAACATACGATTTGATGGTAGCAAGCAGCAGCAGCAGCATAGGAATCGTGGCATGCTTTTCGCCTAAAACCGAATTAACGGCTCCAGATGTTTCCAACACAAGTCTGGTGGAGAACTAGTGTTGAGGTTTTTGGGTTCGGTTTCTCGACCTCATCGTCGTTGTTGCCACCCCTTTCCCGTGTCCGATAGTGTGCGAGAATAGCGACGAGCTCCGAGTGGTATCCTCCGGGTCGATGCCTTCCCGGCAAATCTGAAGGGATACGGCCTTCACAGCATCACGTATCTTCCCCTTTCGGAACCGCTGGTTCCAGTGAGGCACATACAGACGTTCACAAGGAGGGTTGCACAGGAACTCGAAAGCTTTTCCGTTCGTTCGCTGCGATCGATGTGACAACAGCGCGCTTGGTCTGGGTTCTCCCGCAACGCCTCAAACACATATTTATTATTCAGCTTAAAATCTTGATTAAAATTAGAATCTTCTGTCGATCGCGGAGAGCACCGAGGCAGACGCCATCGATGACGCAAGTTGATGGAGATGGAATGGAAGACGAAGTAGGCGAATACCAAAAAAACAACGAAAAAAGAAAAAGGAGAAACGAAAATCCGATCCACGGCGACTGTCGGCTTCCGGTAAACAGTGAACTAGCGCGTGCAAGTATTCCGTAGCGTGGTGGCGGTTGAGTGATACTTGGGTGAATCAGATTTAATCCCGGCCCAGGCCCAGGAGGACGAGCGAAAACATCTCGCCCGGAAGCGGGCGATAAGAGGGTGCTTTCTGCTCGAGCAGGCGCCGCACACATGCAAATCAGTGCCATTACGTTGTTTTCGCAGCCAGGCAGCGCCGCAGCTCGAGCTCAAGGGTGGCGAAATGGGAAGAATATCCGCACCGTGGCACCGTACGCGCCGCATAAACGACCGGAAAGGGGACACGTGGGGGACAGGAAATTGAATGAAAATATATGCCCCCGAAATCATAAACAAATGAGAGCATCCTAATTTAATTTTCCTTGGCAGGCAGTTTTCCCTACTACGCCCCCCACACCACCGCAAAAAGAGAGGAAGCCTCGAACAGATTTTCGCTTTGATTTTCTTCACCGCCACAACTGGAGTCTGACGGCGCGGATACCAAATTGGCCGCATGAGGGGATGCTGGTAAATGTGGAACGTACGTGTATAAGTGTGTTACACACATTTTGGGAGGCCGTACTGCTTCCGTCACGCTGCGGAAGAAGATGGATCCAAATCCGGTTTTACGCGTGGCATATGTTTCGTCATAACGGTCGCCGGTCGGAGCGGGTAACGGTGGGTGGGCGAAAGAACGTCACTGGAGGCGTTCTTCGCTGGCTGCGTGAGAAAGTGACATTAAGAGCGTAATTGTTAAACTAATGCTACGACACAGTGCGACACAGTGAATGAGGGGCGCAGGGATAGGTAGGTGGTGATGGTGGCTGGGTGGCGTCTTTCCATTTGCCTGGCTGCTAATCTTTTCCCGCGCGTGACATGCCATATCCTTGCGGATGATGTGGGTTCGCTTTGGGTAGGCGCAAAGATTATTGCACGTCACTAGCACCGTCTGGACGTGGTGTTAGTCGAGGCGTTAGACTGTCATGTGGAAGACAAGTAGAAAATAAATGACTTCATCCAAGGTTGGCCCAGCTGCAGCTCGCTGAAATATTGTCTGCAAGACAAGCTTTCTTTTACAATTCATCACAACGAACTATTAAACTGACAGATGGAAAACATAACCTACATCATTTTGAGCATTTGACATGCGAGGATCAATTTCAAAACGACTACTAAAAAAACAGAAACATCCCTTGTCAAAGCGTCACTTAACATCATACCATAAACAGACACCAGGTTCGCCTACTAAGCTCAACTGTCAAGTAAACTAGCAACGCTCCCTGAACTACCAGAAACTCCAACGAATCAAACCACGGCCAGCATGAAGTGCGAGCAAGATAAAACACAAATAGGACCCCATTGACGTGGTGCTCGCTTGCAACGATAATTTGATGAATCTCGCGTGAACCCTAAACGCCAAAAAGAGACTACCGCAAGCTGCCCTAATTGCACATTCCGGAAACAAAATCACCCGACCAACAACATGGCAGCTGCCCGAGCCACATTCTGACACTTTTCCAAAATGGCTTGTTTTCCCGGACCCCGTTTGGGAAGTGGCCCCTGTTCAACTGCACCCAGCATCTGTCGGTAGTAGTTGGCTAGTGGCTGTTTTGCGCGCGTATCTAGTGGCTGTCATATTTGCACATTTGCACTCTGGCCACAGTGGCCAGGGCTCTCGTGTGGGCGAGTTGTCTGATTCCATTCCCAGTCTCTCACCTTCGCTCCGTCATCACCACCAACAACCAGAGGGAAGCCGGATGTTTGATTCTGTCCCGTCCCGAAAAGGACGAAAATAGCGAAAAACTTTATCTGCAGCCAAGCCAGAGAGGGCCAGGAGGGCAACAGCGTGGTTAGAGTCCCATTTTTTGGCTCGACGCTACGAGATCGACACCAGATTGAAAAAACCACCGGTGGACACCGTGGCGCTTTTGGGCGAATCGGCATCATCTCCATTTGGTTTGCGGCCGACTGACCACCACTTTCACCCCCGGTGTACTCTTCTCTCTGGAAGAGTACCCTCGAGCTAGCGTGGCATGTGGAAAACGAATATATTTACCTACATGTGTTATGCTAATTTATTCATTTTCCCCCATACGGCGCTGGCTGCTGCTGCCCGGTGTATAAAGAGTCAATAGTAGGTCAAACGATTCGAAACTCGCAGTGCTCGCGGTAGTTTCGGGAGTCGAGGATTTTGGGCTTACGGTTCGGGGAAGGTTCTGCACCCAGACACAGAAAGTACAGTGAAAACATCGAACTCGGCGGTGAAACCACAGCCAATTTCGGCACCCAATATAACCAAACAGGGGAAATAGCTGCCACCATTATTGCTATGCTCAAGTGGCGGCGAGAACGTTTCGCTGAGTGTCGGTCTTTATTGGTGATCAAAATATTGAAACTTTGCCATTCGCCAACACTCATCGCCATCATGGTCTGTCTGAGGCACCGTTTCTTTTGCTACCGCTCCGGTAGTGTAGGCTCCTTGGCCGTTGGATGCATCGGGGGCACTTTGGCTTGGTTCCAAAAAGGCATTCTCCCTTGAGTGAAAAGACTTATGCAACGCTTATGCTGTGCTTGAGCATTACACCACACATGTACCTCCTCACAGTTCAAGTGCTTCAGCGCCAGTGTTCCATGTTTAATTTTCCAGCATCCACCGGGGACGTCACTTTGTCCAGCTTGATGGGACTGGCGCCTCCATCGTTGCACTAAGCAGCGCTTTGCGTACGCGTAGGGACGTTTGCGCACACAAACTTTTTAATTGATTCAAAATTAAATTCGCGTGAGGTTTTTCATGGTTTTGTTTTTTGTTTTCTGCCTTTTTTGTTTTTCATTTTCCCCTCGTCGTGCGATTTCCATTCATCTAATTAGCTCCACTTGAACTCCTTTTTGCGCCGTTTTTTTTTTATTTGCAGATGGGAAAAGGTCATGTTGTGCTTTTGCTTGAAAGCAATACACTCGCAGGAAAGTTTCCTGTTCCTGATGGCCGTGGTTTTATGTTTTCACTACATTCCCTAAGCATAAGCTTGTTATGCGCAAACATAATCAATAGTTTCGGGCAGATTTTCAGCAGCTGCTGCTACCAATAATACTTTTAAACAATCGGAACTGAGTGAGCGTAAACATTTTTAATATGTTTGCATTTAACAGCTTAATATCCTCCGAGAATTCCTTCCGTTATGTTGGGAAATTTCGGATAATGACTAAACCTCCTTTTATGAGTCCGAGCAGGTGTTGCAACGGGCCAAGCGAAAAGAAATCTCGCTGCTGGAAATCTGTTCCCTCTCCGTCGCCTTCTCTCGGCTGAACAAATACACTGACTAAAAGGCACCTTATGGTGTGTTCGGTGACTCGCTTGCATTAGCATATTGTTAAGGAACTGCAGTTACTATAACGCTCCGTTTGATGCTAATTATGCCTAGGGGAGGAGGGTTCCATCGCTGCACAGTCGCGCACCGGCACGGGACACCGTCGAGTCGAGCAAGGGCCACGGGACATAACTTTGACTTCGTAAACAACTTTATTCGGTGCAATTATCATCTTACCGCTCATCATCACACAGCTTGCATAGCTGGCATAAATTGTTCGTCACAACCACAGGCACTACGGGGTGGATTGGCGAAGTTATTCTCGCTGCACGCAGGCAACCAGTGATGCAGCGAGCCTGGTATGCCTCGGGAATGCAGCACTGACTGACGACGGAAAGTGGAAAGGTTTGCGCATTCCCTGTGGTTGCACCAGCAGCATACAGCTTTCATCTGTCATCATCACCGAATCTCCGGGAACCCAAAACTACTTCTCGCTACCACCCCTTACCGCCCTTTTTTTGCTTGCCCTTTTCGTTCGGGTGCTCTCGTTGCAATTTGCTCCAGAAAAGGTGATTGTGAACAAAAGCGTCTCGTTAGCCGCACGAAAATTAGCCGAAAGTCAAAATTAACTTCTCATCTACGATGAAGCTTGGCCGTTAGTTAGTCGAAGACTTCCTTCATCCTTTTACGCCCTTCTCTCGCTCTCACGCTCTCTCTCTCTATCGGCGTAAGATTACCGCCGGTGTTACAAAGCCTGCAGCCTGATCCATCGCACCAGCACCCCTCTACGGATTCTGCTAACGAGTAGATCTCGAGGTTTGGGCTGCTGTCATCTTGGTCGAGTTTTTGAAAGAGGCATCCAGCCAGTGTGCCAGGCACGGGCGTTACTGTTACTTCCCTACCCCGGCCCGGTCTTAACGTACTTTAGGCAACTTACGGCAGGGTGAGCCCAAGCCGAAAGCCGATTTCTTGCGAGATGGAAAAAGTTAAGAATATTCAATCAGCTTAAATCTGGAACATAATCTGTTTTTACCGATCCACCATCCGCTGGTGCGCCAACGGGCTCGCCTCCCCTGGTGCGCACCCCACGAAATGTGCCGGACACATTTACCTTGGGAGATAAATTTATGATAATAACTTTCTGGCGAACACCGTGCCCTGAGTTTGGCTTGGTAAGGTTTGTCAGAATTTGAATCCCGGAGTACCACCACGAGCGCCATTTGTTTCGACCAACCAGCCGGTAACTTCCTCGGTTCCTTTCCCGGTGAAGAAGGTGGATTTCATCATCAGTGCCGGAGGATGAGCGATGTGGCTTTATGTCGCTTCATCAAGGGAAATTATCCGCTCGCTTTTTGGCTGGGCTTGGCCGCCAAAAGTTTCGACTCGTTCCCTTTGGTGCAGCCAAATTTGCCAGCAATCAGCGCCAGTATTATCATACCGTGAATCACATAAACTGCCGCGTGATACCTGTGGATTGTGGGCATTTGACGGTAGCCAATTATCATACAGTTCCGGTTCTTCGGTGGGTGACGGTTTGCGTTGGACGCTATTTACCGCTAAGCGGCGTGGCCATTGCGAGTGATAAGGCTGATTGACAGAGAACTTCCTTGGTGTCGAGCCGGAATGGTCTTTCGTCTTCTTTATTTCAATTAATTTATCTCCATTAACGAGGAATGTGATTTCATTCTTCAGAACTTCGCGCTACATTCACGAATGCCAAACAATGCTGATTGCAGAAGTGCTTCAACTGGAAAAAAAACTTCATTATCCCCTCAACCTGCCTCACACTTTTCCGTAATCCTTACATCTCAGCACAGCATCACGTGTAATCGGTTATGCTTCTCAAAAAGATAATCGAATTTCACGCTGTAACACCCGCTGTGCCGTTGTGTTCCTTTCGTCACGAGGCACGAACAAGGTGTAAACAATTAGTGTTAGCGCCGGCACGAACGCCGAGCTGATCGGCATCACTTTACACATTAAATTAACGAAGAAAATCACATTTGCCAAACGAGCGCTCCAACGCGGCGAAACGATCCATAACCCAGCACCTAACACAGGCACGACACTGCGCCCAAGCAGTAACAGGAACATATAAGGGCGAACCATTATCGGTGGATCATGACGTGGCTCCCGAACGGTGAAGCGACACGCCAAACGCAGCCAGGAGGGAGCTTTTGTTTGGCAAATTTGCGAGTATAACAACGCGTCGTGGCTCGTACTCCTTCTTGAGAAGGGCAATGTTTTTTTTTGCGGACCGGGATGACACGTGTCACACGTTTCGATGTCACTCCTTCAGTTGCTTACGAGGAGCTTGTGCGGAAGAGAAAAAAAGGGTAACAGAAAGCACAAGGTACTCAAGCCTCGTGTTATATTCGGGCGACATTATTGAATTGGCTAATGCTGATTGATTACGGCAAATAGCGTGAGTTCCGTGGCGTGATGCTTCTACAGCCCATGTCGTCGTCGTCATCCTCTGAAGTGTCGGTATGATACGATATCAGCTCGGCAAGCGAGCGTGAGTGAGCGAGTAATTTGCAGCTTCAAATATTGATACATCATCAACAGGATCGGCATTGGGCTGATGCTAATGACGATTGAAGTCGAGATTGAAAGCGGATACGTTTGATAGCGCTTCGGTCGGTTGTTGGTTTGATTGTTTGAACTTTCGCCTCCACGCACTACTTCTTTTGGTTAAAATCATCGCAAACAATGTTTACCCCACAAAAAAAGTAAAACTAACAATGTTAAATAGTTGACTTTGCTGGAATAGTTGTCTAATCGGCGTAGCGAGTACGATGTTACTCTTCGAGGAGCGTCTATCATAACTTTCACGTTTCTACTCTGGCATCGGCCAATCGATACCTAAGTACTTCAAATTTAAACTTCACGTATGGTCTAGACGGAATCCTCTTTCGTATCGCTGCCAAGTCGAGACGTGGAACCGTCTCGGTCAATACATACACTGCTCGGCCGATCGTTGCTACTGGCTCGAATGGCGCACTCGGTTCAATGCAGCAAAACAGGGCTGGGTCACCCGGAACCCTTGAGGTCGAGGGTGTGGTGTTGAAGCACAAATGGAAAACTTTTCCCATAAACGTTATCATTAATATCCTCCACATTGCGGCCGTTGCTACTGCTGCTGCTGGCCACTGACATGCCGCCCGAATCCATCTCGAAAGATCCATCCAACTCGTCCACCGGAGGGGGCAGGATTCACATGGATGGGTCAGGGTTTCCAATTTCCAGCGGTTTCCAGGGGTTCCAGCTCTCGCAAAGGCCTCTACCACGAAAGCCACATAAAATGCGGCAACACACACAACCACATTATAACTTTTTGACCTTTTTTGCCTTTGGGACCACCGGATTCCGGGATCCTCATTCAATGGAAATGCATTAACATCTGGCAGCCATAGCGGTACAGGGCGATCCGATTTATCCGAATGCCGCTCATCTTTCCCTCGTCATCGCTTGACCACGTTAAAGCTCGGTTTTGAAATAACTGACCGGGACCCCGAAATGATGGAGGCGAACACGATGACCGATGGGGTTGGCGAACTGTTTTCAAATATCTTCCAACCAAAAAGGCAACCGCTGCTATCTGCGTTAATCTGAAAACGCTCGATGATTCGTAACGGATCAGCTTAAATATATCGGCGAAAGATTAAGTTAATGGTAGCATGGGGCCTTCATTTTATGCTGCCGAATTGGAGCGTCCCAGAACTGACCATTAGCTGGCTCCTGCACGGGAACACTCATTTCCAGCCACCTGAACCAACGCACCGTGATGCGTTGTGGTGCGTCGTGATGAAGTTCTCACTCGCTGTTGGCGTTGAACTGGAATTTATGGTACCTCGGGGCCACATTTGTGCGCGCACTCGGGCATCGGCCCTTCACCAGCATTACCCCATCACCATCATCACCATCATCACCATCATCACCGGCCATTATCATCGTGAGTAGAAAGATGCCCTTTCGGTGAAATTATGGTTCACTGATTTGCCGAATGTGTATTTGTGGTCCGGTGGCCACAGTAGCAGCAGAAGCGGCACCACGTTTACGATCGACGTAGAATTTGGATACGTCCTTGTGGTGTGAAGGTTCCTGGAAGCTGCTGCTGCTTCTGATGCCACGCACAACGCGTCATCCGTTGTTGCTGCTGCTACCCAGTGCGTACGCTGCTGGATGTTTTATGAACTCGTTTGTTTGAGGCTCAAGTTTTACGATGTTACGCACTGGTAGTCGCGGCGAGCGTGTGCGTAACGCTGAAGCGCTAATGAAGTTCGGTCTCCGATATTAGGTGTCATCGCGTTGATGGGGTGCTTTCATTTTGTACGCGCCTGCTACGCTGGCTGCTTTTATGTAAGACGCACGTCCCCGAAGCAACCGAAGAAGACGAAGAAGCACGCACGTGACTGCCACCAGTGCCGTGAGCCGTGAGGTCGGAGAGAGAGAGAGGAAAACCACGTGTCAAAGTTATGACGAAAGGCGTTGTGGCGGAAGTTGTGGCCGTTGCCGTTGAGTCCCTTGCAAGGGACAAAATCGACGCGACGCTTCCTGAGCTCACGCTCTTCGCCCTTCCCCCTGAAATCTTTACGATGTCGAGCGATGACGAGGAGTTGTTTATCCAAAAGTTTGCATCCCGCGTTCCAGCTCAGCTCACGCTCGGCTCGGCTTAATTCCTGCTTAATGCACAACGACACCTGCTGGCTTAGCAGCAGGCGGGATGTGCGAACCGCATTGGTTGGCGGGCTGTTGCTGGTTGGAACGGTTGATGAAGTACTCGACGAGCCCGTTTCACGTCGCCTGCTTCGACGCAGTCGCAACCGGATCGAATGGAGCCGTTTTCGCCTTTTTGTCCTTGTAGCCTTCAACACAAGGAGTAACAGAGTAATGTAGACGAGCAGACGACGAGCTTTACTACAACGTGAGTAAGTTGAGCTCACGCTCACGACAAAAGTGGGGATTTGTACGGCCAAAGAGGGCCAGATTTTAACGAGGGCTTAGATTTGAATGAATTTATCCTGACTTCCCCCCGGGGGAGCAGGATGGGACCAAATTCTTGAAAAGCTAATTCAGTTGATGGTCTTTAGCGAATAATAACCTTACTTACCGCCCATTGACTTGGATGCCAGTTTAAAGCTGCACTTAGAGCAGCTTAAAGTTGAAATATTAAAACCTAAACTCGCGGTCTCGTTTTGATGAACTTGCAGCGTACAGCTTTAAAACGTGTGACATGAAGTGTGGTGCAAATTTACTGTCTACACTACAGGAACACCTGCCCGAAGTTTGCGTCTACCGAATGGCCCCCTCCAACGGTGTACCAGCGTATCCTGCAATCTAGCTAATGCATTTGCAAATGTTCATAAACTTCACGTGAATTGCTGGTTTCACACTCTCAGCACCACCTGCCTTTAGGGCTCGAGGGTCTTTTGGATTTATTTGCATTTCCGGCGTAGTCGTTTTTTTTTTGCTTCCACTTCAAGTCCATCCTCCGCACTGGAGAGCCCTGGCCATCCGGAGCACCCTTGATGACACTTCCGCGGGGCTCGCAAAGTTTTCCAATCAAACTAAAAACCCTAAATCTCACCGGAAGTGGTCAGCATCGAACCGACGCAGCAGCGCAGGCAACCGTACGCGTTCGCGCGCTTTTCGCGTAAAGCACCACGACAAAAAAAATATCCAGGAACCGACGGGAATGTGTGAAAAGGGGATGAAATCCCTGACAGTTCCTTGCACATCACCACCCTCGCCCTCGCCCTAGTTGCCGGCTGTGGAAATGGTACCAGCGAGAGGCGAGAGTAATTGAATCAAACCGATTTCCCGACACTTTTTGTGGTGGAAGGAGTGGCCCGCCCGTCGTGTTGTGGTCCTGTGTTGTTCGGATCGGTACCTTGATCGCGGTTGGTGGGTGTAGCCACGCGTTAAATAACTTCCAGAACAAACATCCTTCGTTTTGCGTCGGTTCCGTTATAGGGAGCAGATAGAACAGTAGCAACGTAACGTGGAAAGGATACGATGACAGTGTCCTGGTCGTGCTGGCGATTTCAAGGAAAAGCTGGACATTTACCGCAAGCTCAGCAGTAGCGCCGAGTACCCGAGGCGGGAGAGGATTCAGTCTATTCTGTTCTGATCGACAAACAAAAATCGTAGTCCGCAGAATGTGATCATCGTTTTCGTATCGTTCCGGCAGCATCCAGATTGTGGACCCGATGCTCCAAGATGTGGCCACTAGGCAGGTGAACCACGAGAGCGGGCGCGCGCGAGCGCGGATGTGGATGACCACAGCAATAAACTTTACCGTACGCGACCACCGGCCTAGAGTTAGACAAACAACCCCGGGAACAATCCCGAAAAAGGTGCACAGCTTGCTCGCGCTGAAAGGTACAACAACCGGAAAGGCAACTGTACTGTGTTCCAAGGGCCTCGAAAGGGCCATTAATGAACAGACCCGGATGGACTGCCCTTTTAGGCGGTGCCGGTTCTCCTGCACGAGCTATACGTCATTTGTGCGTCATGGAGGATACACCGTGTTCGTGTTCCTCTACGGTCCCCCCGGGGGAAGATACGTACGTTATGTTGTGGTAGCAGCAGTTTTTGTGCTGTGCCAAAGCCAACACCGCGGTGGTCGTCACAGTCAGAGGAGCAACACCGAGTGTGCCGATGATTGGAGCGAAAGAAGCCAGCAAACCATATCAGAGTCCGGGGCCGCGATGAAACGGACCCCGTTTTCCCGGTGGTCGGAAAACTGATGATCAGATTTTTGGACACGGGACTCTATTTTTTTGTGCCCTAACTCGGTCCCGTTCGGTCCGGTTTTTGCATCAGTTCGAATCACTCCAAAAGACTTCCGCCCGGTGCGCTGTGCAGCAGAAATGCAATCTCGACCGAGCATCGTTCACCGAGTAGGTATTTGATTTGCTGCGCGAATAACAGACTCCACTCGCTGGAAGCGCCATGAGGTGACCGTGAAGTGCATTCGAATGCAATCGACTATCGAGTTCCACTGGCCCGTTGATTTTGGAGTATTTTTTGCGGTTTTGCTAGTGCATTCAAGTTCCAAGTGGGGAGTAGTGGCTCAGTGAGATCTGATTGTCTGCGTGTTTACGTGGTTCAGGTGGTTGAGTTTTGCAGAAAAAACAAATACATAAAACACCCAAAAATTGCAAAATGATTGGACCAACAGATAAAGAAGATTAAAATCCATCGAAGATTACTTCTTAGCGCACAACAATCGCTCACTAGTTTCGCAAACAAATGCGTAATTTTCAATGGTGTAAATTGGATATTACATTTCCAGTAACAAAGCGGCAGAACGATTGGCTGAGGCAAAGTTTCCACTTCATCCAATAACAATTAATAAATAATTTCATCAACTTCCTCCTGCGAGGTCAGCGGCAGACCGGGAAAGCTCCGGTCCGGTCCTTAGTTCGCTAAACCAGGGGAAGCGGGCGGTGCTTTTGATGAAATTCAATAAAAGTAACTTTTACTTAACTTCGCGCAACTCCATTCCGTTCGGGATCGTGCGGGCATATCTTTGCCCGGTCTCGCCTGTGCTTCCTGCGTAGCCGCTGGCTGGTGCTGTTAAGAAACTTTAACTTCGCCAGGGCCTTTCGAGCCTTTCCAGCTCAACCGCTCAACCGGTGCTTGGGTTGAGTGGCGGAGCGAACTAGTTATGAAATTTTACAGACATATTTTTGCCTCATCCCGCTTGCTCGCTCTCTCTGGCTCCCTTTTTAGCTCGGGAAGGGTCTGTTTGGAAAGAAATGCTGGGAGG
>NC_064877.1:21845000-21875000 GCF_943734665.1 Anopheles aquasalis | reverse complement strand
AAAATTTAAATCCACCATCCGGTTATGGTTGTTGCCACTTGTGCCCAGTGTCCCCTTTCTCTCGACGCCCCGGGGATTGGTGTGTATGGCAGAGCATACGAACTCCGGACCGAGCTCGAGCTGAAGTGATATGCAAATTTAGTCTCGCGGGCATCGCGCATCACGGTGAGCACCGTGACCACCGCCGGCGTAACATGGGAGGGCCAGGATGATGGGTTGAGAATGAGATTGTTTTCGCGCACCCCGGTATTTTCGCCACGGATACGGAACCCCTTTCGTTAACTCTATCCCTGGTCTCACAGCAAGAGCATTACTAAAAGTATGAGCTACACTCATCCGGGAGTGCCACTCGAAAGCAAAAGGAAAACCGCCCAAAAAAACGGGGAAATAAAACAAGCAAAAAGGGTGGGAAAAACAAAAACACACCTCTCCACCGTCTGTCGGTTAGTATCCTTCGTCAGCGGTGCTAGAACCGTTTGCGGTGCAACAGACAACCGACCGTGAGCTTCGTGGGTGAGGCCACATTACCAACTGAACTCGACGCATCACCCGGGCTGATGTGCCGGTCGAGTGGAATCAAATATATTGCGTACCCCGTACCTGCAAAGTACGTAAGCAATGACTGCGTCAGGCAGACAGTCAGACAGGCTTTTGATGAAATGAATTCCCCTTCTCCCATCTCATGGTTCGGTTTTCTCGGGAGGTTTTTTTTTGCTGAAGCACTCATTAATAGACTTTAGTATCCCACTCACATTAATGCCAGCTCGCTTGGCACGCAGTTCGTTCCCTTTTTGTGGGAATTCACATTAATAAAGTCAGCCTCTTGACTTTCACCAATGCCGCCCTCTGATGCCGATGGGGAAAAGTCTGTTTCTCCCTCTCGTAATCGGCTTTTTGGCTATTTTTCCCATTTTTCGAAACGTCATAAAGGCGCCCTTGATTTCCCTGCAAAGCCATAGCTGTGGGTAAGCTATTTTGATTAAATCACTTGAGTGTATTGCAGTCGGCAGATGCCTCTGGATGTTGAGGGTATTTCATTTCGCTTCAAACACTACACAACGCTTGCTTGCCGTTGCCGAGCGGAATGCCGCGCGCAGTATGATTGCACACGCTTTCGGGGCTCCAAACAAAATGCTCACAAACTACTAGTATGCCTTGGTTGCGATGCGCTGCTACCGTTCGTATGGTTGCTGTAACGTGCTGCTGCTGCTGCTGCTACTCCAAGAGCTCTTGTGCTGCTTCTGCAAAAAGGATAAAGAGATCGAGATCCTTTTTGGCGCCTTCCAAGTGAACGTAACGGCGAACCGGCGCTCACACACAACGCACCGAATGGGCTACCGGATTTATGGGTCTCGGATGGTGGATGCAAAAAAATGCAATACACAAATCGCACCAGGGTTCCTAGCGTTCCTCGCGTTCGAGCTGGGTATTTGTTTACATCAACCGAGGGCCAGGCTCGACGGTCTCCCGTTGGTGCCAGTAGCGCATCGCACCGCTCGGAAGTGGCTGAGATAGCGAATATTAAATGCAGTTTAATGGAATTTTAAAATGAAAAGTTGAGCCTCCCACTTTGCCTGGGGGGGGGAGAGAGCGTAAATGGTGAGTTTCCTATGGCCCGTGACCTAGTCGTCCATTGCGCGCGGCCATTTGCCTTGTTAGCTAGCGGTGCGGTGCATGCGTGCGGAGTAATATTACTTGATGCCTCCTAGATCCGCTGCTTCGCTGCCGGAGGATCTCGAAACTTTTTGCAAGCCGTCCACTTCCGGATCCACAACCACCGGAGGGTTAGAAGTGCAGTTTTTCAATCGCTTTCATAACCACCGCGGAGCGAAACAGCGAACGGAAGAATCTCGAGCCCGCGCACAGAGTGAGCTTTCATCCAAGGGAACAACTTCAAAGGCAGCATTTTGCACCCATTACCCTTGGGTCCGTACCGTTCGGTTCGGTTCGGTGAAGCAAACACACGCGAAAGAGAGAGAAATTAATGGCAAGTTATTGCCCTGACGTCACTCGCTGACCCTTTTTGCTCGCTGGTTACCCGAAATGGCCAACCTTAATGCTAGTTTAAAACCAAAAAGCTCAAAAGGGCACTAGATTGCCGAAACCTCATGGACGCCAACGGAGTGCACTGGTAAATTGAATGCCATAATGGAGGAGCGCGATAATGCAAGCATACTCATAATTGATTAAAGAGATTCATTTCAGTGTTTTAGCTCGTATAGCCAACGAAAGTGGCACCAGAGTGGATGATATTCAAAAATTAAATCATTTTCATAATCAGTAAATTCTGTATATAGAGTGTTGTATTGAAACTTATGGTTCTTCTTCCTTCTTTCTTCCTCAGGTGATCAAGAGCTTTCTCCAATTCATCCACAAACCAACGCCACGGAACCGGACAATCCACGGACCTGGTCCGCTGCATCCGTGGTGCAGATACCGGCCAACAAGGATCGCCACGGTGCCATGCTGAAGTGTTTGGCGCTGCACGAATCGTACGCTGCCCGCTCGGTAGCGGTCGAGGGACGTCTCGACGTGAAATGTAAGTAATTCCAAGAGTTCCAGTGTCAAATGTTTAATAACTTAATAGCTTGCACGGCACGACGCAATGATCAATAGGCATGCCATTTCCTTGGAAGCTTCATCATTGCAAATCTCAGACCTACGCTCAGACGTAGACTCAGACTAAGGCGTCAGGGATCGTTATTAGGATTCGCTTTTCTCCAGAAAGTGATCTTTGCGCTTCACCAGAATCAACCGACTTTGATGAACAGCAAGAACTCATTAATTGGCTCGCGTCGCCAACTGTTCTCGTCCCAATGTAAAAATCCCAAGAATCACAGCGAAATCCTCACAGCGATTGTTGCCCAGAGAGCTATAAATACCCGTTAGAGCAGAGCACCCGGCGCCCGACGCTGCTCTTAAGCTTTCCGACAGAAATTGGCAAACCATTCATCAGCATTAGTGTCTCTCCACGACAGACATTCCCCGACCAGCGACCGTCTCCATCGGATTCCTTTCGCCTCCTCGAACTGGTCGGGCAACGCTTGCACTGATTGTCTCCCTTCGTAATCCGTACCATCAGTGGTGCGGAGCTTCCGGTAATTGGCTCGAAACGATGCAGTTTCAGCGCTGCGTGCCACCACGTTCCAGTGTTCGATGCTAGCGGCAATGTTCGACCCTGAAAGCGACCTATCTGTCACGCGCTACCCTCGCTACCTCTCCTGCCGTTCTCTGGCTTCAGCTTTGTCCCCGAACGCAGGAATATAGTGGCCCACCGGGGGTAGATCCTTCCTTCGAAAGGCACCGGTCCCCGGACGTGCTGGCAGTCAACCTCAATTAATATTGTTTTATCAACGGCGATAAATATTTATAGAATGCATTGGTACGAATTGTGACCAGCTGCTGCAGCTGCTGTTTTTGCTGGTGCCCTGTTGGTGCCCTGTTGGTGCCCGACCTGAGTGCGCACGGCAGAAGGTTGGTTGGTCTGCATTTTAATTCCGCTGCAGTTCGCCACCCCCCCCGGGGGGTGTTCTCAGCCATTCCAGGACCTTGATTCCCGGATGTCGCCGGTGGTGAGTCGACGAGAGGCAAAGAATTTGTACGACTCCTGGCGAGAGGGAACATATTTTATGCAGTTCTTTCCACACCTTCCAACCCCCATAGGGGGGGCGACGAAACTCAAGTAAATGGGATCAAGCTTTATCCTGCTCTTTAATGAGGATATCCGAGTCCACCCTTATAGTGTCCTTGTGTTGTGCTAGTGTCGTGCGAATTCCAATCGATACCATTCCGTTGAGTGTACGAAGTGATCATTAACCTACTTTATCTTTCGCCTCGAATCCAAACAGATGCACCAACGGTAAGACTGCTGGGAGCGCCCCAGATCGACCTGGAGGAGGGCAAGGACTCGCTGATTTTGCGGTGCGTAGCCGACGCTAACCCACCGGCCAGCATCGTGTGGCGACGTGCCGGTCGGTCCGAAATCGCTAGCCTGCAGGAGTCGCTCCAGCTGCGACCGGTTGGAAGGCGCGATGCGGGTCTGTACACCTGTCAGGCCCAGAATTCGGTCGGTACCTCCGACCAGATGTCCGTTCAGCTGGATGTTAAATGTGAGTGCAAATGTGTGCCTTTAGTCCAATGACCTGCAAAACTTATGCGAACCGGGTTTTTCCTCTTTTCAGATGCCCCAAAAATATTGTCCGCTGGACCGGATCGGTTGACCACGGCGCCCCTGTTCAGTCCGGCTGCGTTCGAGTGCGTTGCCGAGGGCAATCCAGCACCGACCTACAAATGGGTGCAAAGGTAAGTACCGGGGAATGCTAAGGGATCACTCTCGGTACCAAGAATGGCGACCACAACATGCGAAATGAATTGCGAAATGAAGTGTACCATGGTCAGCGCTCTTTGATAAAGCTTCTTGTGTTAATTTCCACAGTATAATTGTGTAATAACTAACGCCACTTGTCCTTGGTGATGAACATTCCCAAGTCTCGTGGCCACGAGTACGTTGCTCATGCAACCGCATCAAGGATTGCACCTGTATTGAGGTACAAAATGAATTCCCTGTTTGCAGACATGCGTCCTTTCATCAGCGAGGACACGCTGCACAAGGGCTCTTCAATTAGCAGCACCAAGAGCAGCAACAGTCATTTGCTGGCGGAATCGTATTGAAGCTCCCAGTTACTAAAGACTTTCAAGAATCCATGCCATGCTTGAAAGGACCATCTCAGGAGCGTCGTGATGCACTTTTCATTTAGAATTCATTATCACCGAGCGCTTTCCATCTGGGTGACCTACTTGCGCACAAAATGACGCTCATTGGACACCTCGGTCTTATCTCCTCTTTTCAGGATTTCCATCCAGGGCAAACCATTTCTGGATCGTGGTCGTGAATCGCGTCTCGTCATCGACAACGTAACGTACGACTATCAGGGCGAGTACGAGTGCCGAGCGACGAACTTCATCAATGGGCAGGAGCGGACGGCAACCTCAGATCCGATAGCGTTGCAGGTGGTCGGTGCACCTCAGGTACTCCGTACGACATCCGCCAACGGCGGTGCTATCGGTCATTCCGTCTCCGTACGGAAGGGCGACTCCGCGACACTGTCACTGATTGTGTGTGCCGATCCGCGGCCACGCCACGTCGCCTGGGAGTGGGGCTCACTCCGATTAGAGGCCGGTTCGGGCATTGGTAAGGTCACGGTCTTTTGGGATCATCGGAAGACGTCATCGGGACTTATCTCGCTCACGGTTCTCTCTCTCTTCCACTCGAAAGGTCGCTATCGGGTGGACGATGTGACGCAGGATAGCCGCGAGGATTGCTACCTGGCCACGCTACACATCGACGACGCCGACCTGCAGGACCAGCGGCCGTACTATCTGGTGGTGGAGAACGAACGTGGCACCGATCGTCATGCCATCAATCTTCGCGTCGAAGGAATGTTCTCAGGTAGGCAGGAATGGTCGAACGGTGTGTTGCCTTTGATGGATTGATGAACTGTGGCCCCAGGACCGGTCGAATTAGTCTCCGGTGGGTTTGATTTAACGAGAAAGATTCATCTCGATCACGGTTTACATCAATTGCTGGCGAATGGGCGTAGGTCGTGACGCTAACGAGCAAGCATTCACAACGCAAATCATGTGTCCTGAACTCCGGAACTCTTCTCTCTCTCTCACTCTCCCTCGTTCCCTTCGCTGTCACTCTGTTACGTGGGAGAACTTTGCATTTCGTTGCCTTCCTCGTCGTCGTCGTCGTCGTCGTCGTCATCGTCTTCGAAAGTTGCGTACGTGTGTCTGCTACCTTTGCTCCGGCATTCGACAACATCCTCGGCTCGCATGCTGAAGACATTTTCATTTTCTCCAACAAACTTGGGCACCACAACGTGTCCTTCTCCTCAACATCGGGCTCCCAGGAATGTTATCAAAGTATTACCATAAGCAACTTTTTCCCGTTCATTACGGCCATTACAAATGATCATAATTAAGCCATTACGTGTAACGAACGTAGCACACGAGTGTTCCGTGCGTAGGGAAAACGACGGTACCACAGGACAGGTTGGAACCCACATCGCGAACGGGAAAAGTTTTTCACGCTGTGCTCGCGCGTGGGTTGTCTTGAAGATGTCGCAGAAATGTCACACCGCGCGCTTCTTAATCCCGTGCTTTCACTGTGTCCTCGCGCCCGGAACTACTCGGCACTGTCCTCACATGCACGCACACCCACCCAACTAAGCTTTAATTAATTTTCCAATTTCATATGACTCGACCGGAAACCCCATCGTGGCCTCACCAACTGCTGGTTACCTCGACAAACACAACAACCCGAACAACACCATCGCCGCGTCGCAAACACGATCCAAAAGTAGTGGAACCGCTGGAGCTAAGCTATCTGCTTGGCATTGCCGGTGGATGCCTAGCGGCCTTTCTCATCCTCATCTGTCTCTGCATCTACGCGGTTCGGGCGCGGAAGTGCTGCTTCAGAAGTAAGTACAGGTCCTCTGCCCTGTTGTCTTAATTTTTATGCATTTATTCACACAACCCTCTGTTCTTCCTCCCCGTTTTCTCTCCTCCACAGATCGCAACAACTACAAAACATCGGAGAAGGATAGGTACGTATGGATGGTCTGAGTCAGCGACTGTCGATTCCTGGTGTCAAGTGGGCGGCTCTTCACTTCGCCATGCTCTGCGCTGCGGGAATCTAATTATACTTTCGAACTGGAACGGCCACCTCCTACAGCGGTACATGGGCCAGTGGCTGGGGAGGAAATTTAAAATTCTGTCAAATGTCGTTACAACGATCGAATGATGCGGCTGCGGCTGCGGTAGCGAACCACCAGCACCATCTTGACGGTGGTGAGGTCGAAACGTCGGGCCGCCAGCCGCCGATGCTGCGATGTGAATATGTATGACCGATCTGACGCGCTCAACACTCAACATAGCACAAGCGAAATGATCTCTGGTTTATGCATGCAGCACCGTTCTCCTTCCCAAGAAGACACACCATCGTGCCCGTGTTGCTCCTGGTTGCTCGATCGGTTGGGTCTATGTCGGTGCCACCATTTGACGTAAGCTCGGTTGTGGATGTGGTTTTCCGAATTCTTACACCAGCCTGTCTGCCTGCCTACCTTCATTCCGGGAATGCATTCACTTGTATGGTCCACCGACGGTGGAGTGGTCTTTGTCGTTTTGTTTTTTCGCACCATTTTGCCACTCTTTTTCTCTGTTGGTTAACCTTTTTTTTTTTTTTGCTGCGCCAGGCGGAGAGGCAGCAAATGAGGCACGATAAAATATGCACGAATTCGCCCGAAGGTGCGATCCGGGGAAATATTAAAATAAGTGTTTTTATTCCCGCAAAACGGTCGAACCGCCGGGCCCAAGCTCCAAATCGGATTTCTATCCCGTCCGGCTGGCCTGGTTTTGCCTCCTCTGGAAGGACGCCGGGCGGACCACAAAACCCGCATTTTGCTGACAAAAACGGCAAACAACCAAACAAACAAAGAAAGAAGAAAAGAAAGTAAGTAAAAGGGGGGGGGAAGCTTTTTTCCTTTTACGGAGGTTGGTAAACGGGAGAGATTGCACTTTCGTTTGCCGGGGGAAAGGACCCGTGGGTTCGGTTTTAATCTTGAGGATTTCTATTTTTTTGTTTTACTTGGCTTGGCTTCGGAAAATGGTGCCCGTGCGAGTATATGTTGTTGTGAGGTCCGGTAAACCGCAAAACTTTCGTGCCCACCAAACGGCCGAAAAACCCCCAAAAAAGGTCGTCACCAAAGCGGCTCAACTCCTGGACGCTATGATGTAAAGCCACCGTTCCTCGCCGTTCCCCGGGTTTTTTTTTATTCTGGAGTGGTAGAGGGACAAGGCGCATCATCGTTTGTTACAGTTTCATTAAATCTTGTGCAAGGGTTTAGGGGGCCACTGGCATTGTTCTTTGGCGTCACGGTGACCCTTCTTGCCACAGGTTGGCCAGGATTCTGTCAGAGTGTTTTGTTTGTCCGTGTCCTGTAACAACAGACCACGAGGGTAACAACCCGGTTGGATCCACAAAGCAAAAGCACCGGTGGGGGGTCAGTGGGTGTGTTAATCTTGAATTTTTCAAACTCCAAACAACCAACATGCTCCGGGAACGTGCGAACAAGAAGCCGCGTTTGGCAATAAATTTTAAAATAATTTCATCAGCAACATGGGGTTGATTAGGTATGAGGAGCGTTCTTTTGGTCTTCTTTTGGACATCCCCAAACAATGGCACGTGGAACTGAGGGAAAGAGAGATAGCAAGAGCAGCTCTGCAGCTAGTACTAAGGGCCACTTGAGATGCGCTAGATGCCAAGTATCTGAGAAAAACTTTCTTCTACTAGCTTCAGACCACAAGTGTCCGTTCTCTCTCTCTCTCTCGTTCTCCCGTTTGCTGAGTCGTTCTAGGACGTAGCATAAAAGCATGAGGCCAACGTGGTGAGGGCATTGCGCAATTGTGAAATGCTACGGGAGATTCGGGGAGGCTATTCTATTGGCAATAAATCTTGCACATTTGACTCTGAAAATTGAAAATATCACATGACAAATAGCGTCCAGCGCGGGACCATTTTTCATGTTCACACGGAAGCCCCTGTCCACGGCAGGCATCTCCACTAAAACTGGGTGGCATGTGAGTGTGTTGTCGTAAAGGAGTGGGAAGGTTTTGAGGGAGAAAATTGGATTTCCAGCTCAGTATCCCAGAACCCCGTTTCCGGAGCCTGCCGTTACGGAGGTTTAAATTTCCTGGACTGTCAACCCACTCCCTGAAAGAGGAGATAGCGGGAACAATTCCAGGGATGGACGGAAATTGAAGACGCCAAAAACAACGAGCAGATCAATAGAGATTTGCCCATTAGCTCGTGATATGCGAGACGAGGGTTCAAAGGGTATCGTCTCGGGTCTCGGAGCTGTCCGCCAACACCGACGACACCTTATCCGATTACTCGTGGGCGGCGTCGCCATCACATGGTAATCAATTTAGAATCCGAATCGCTTGACATTCCCGTGTGAGAGTGTGTCGTTTTTTTCTGTTGCCATTCCGGATCCATTTCGCAATCGCGGTGCCACAGGATGGCGGACAGTTTGTTGTTTCCTGGATTTCCCGAAGCTTTCACTCACACTAGAGAGCCCGCGTCCGGAAGCGCAATGGTTTCATTGTTCCTTTTTCGCCAGAAAGTTAAAACTTCATCAATATTTTACGAACTTTTTACGATCCACTCAAACAACACCATCACCGTCCACCGTCAGTCACATACGAGCAACGTCACCACATGGTGACTGCGCTGCCCAAAAATCTCAACCTTAACCGGCTGTAGAAGCAACGCCGTTGGCCGTAAACGTCTTAAAGATATGCAAACAGACCGGAACATAAAAACGATACCGCGACTGCTAGCATGGCCAGCGAGAGGAGCAAGAGCCGACCGTACACCCGACCGATAAGAAAACAATTGGAAGTGGATACAACAATATGTACATTAGTGTGCTAAACATACACAGCCAAACACAGAGAGAGAAGCGACAGACACACATACACACCGATGTACATTCTTCGCCCTCGGAGAAGAGGATCGCTTCCTGGCGGATCTCTTATTAAATCCTATTAAAATGCAGCCAGACCGGGTCCATCCACCGGTCCCAGGAGGTCCGTCCCCAGGACCATGACGACGGTGTATTGACCGTTTCCATCGCTTGCGGCCGGGGACCATTTTCCTTGAGGCTTTATATTGTTTGTTGGTTGCTAGTGGCGTACTCGGGCCGTTCTGATCTTTCCAATAACACCACCAAACGGCTCCAAACGGCTGACTTTGTGGCACTGTCACTCTCTCTGCTCTGCTCTGTGCGCTGCCCTCGTTGGTGTTCCAATGACCGCAGCAGGCCACTCGCAGGCCGACTCTTAAGTGACTCCGGCAGCAACCACAAAACTGCCATTGTGCTCCGTCGTCCACTGGTGTCGTGCGAGATGGCGAAGGAAATTGAGAAAGCTTTTACTTTATGCATCTGCCAACCGACGGCAACTTTTGGCACCGTTCGGAAATGCGGCGGCGTTGCCTGCTTCCTTATCTATTCCTCGGTCTTGGCTTTTGAACCGGGGGTTTCTTTTTATGATATAAATAATAAAAATTCAATAAACCGTTGTACCGAGATGGGACGTCGGCGATAAAACTAAAGTGTCACCGAGGCGATGCGATTTTTCTATTAGAAAAAAGTCCAATTCAATAACCAATGGCTATTCGGCTGTGGTCCACGGGCGCGATCCCGGGAAGGATACGATCGAAATGAGTCCTCCTTCCTTTCCTAACGAAAGCAATTTCGAACATGAATGTGCATGAATGAATGGATTAACCTGTAATTGGAATACATGTTGTGTTCTAGAGTCCTTGGACCACGTGCCCTGGTTTGTGCGATGCCAAAGCTTCCGATAGCTTCCAGTACAAAGAAGAAAGGAAGTTTGGTCCCCGGTTCTGCACTGGGAGCACTGGGAATAGTAAAGTTCAGGTCCAAAGCTAGCGTTACAACGATGCGCAGCACGGAATTACTCGAGTGCGGCGACCGGTGGCCGACCGACCTTTCTTGGAATTGTCTTGGAAGCACCACAACCGGTAGCTTCGGTGGCGGCGGGCATTCCAGAGATATCCAGAAGATTCTGCGGACTAAAAGCATGCATTTGTATGGAAATTTAAACGAAAACTGCTCAACTCAACTGTTTGGCTTGGCTGCTGGGCGCCTATCATGCGGCAAAACATTCGGTTTGCATTAAAATATTTAAAATATTTTTTGTGGAAAACCCACGTGGGTTGCCACATGCACCAAAAACCATGGTAAAGCCATGGCCAGTTTAACTTACCAAAGGCACCCCCTGAGCACTGGAGCTGGACAAAGCGCAATCTCATCTTGATAACGATGGCTTTTGAGTTGAGACCATTCCGGGGGGGGGGGGGGGGGGGGGGGGGTCGAATCTGAACCAGCATCGTCGCTACCGTTTTCGGGAAACGTAGCACCGGACCGGACTTAGATAACTCCAAGCCGAGGGCCGGAGCAACAAAGAGAGCTTAGCTTCTTCAAACCGTGTGTCCTGTTGTGACTTGTGTCTTTTCTCTCGGTCGCGGTCCTTCAGAATGCGAGTTCTCTGACGAAATCCCAACAGACCACAAAAGGGTAATCCAATTAGAAACCACAAAGAATGTCGGACTTTCGGTCGAGGTCAAAACATGATAACCACTACCGGCCATCCGCCGGTACGCTGTGCCGCTTTCCCGTGGGATAATCCTGGGAGTGGTTTAGGAACTCCAGGATGCCACGGGATTCTCCTTTTTTCTCCTATCCATTTCGACTTAACCGGACTTACCCATGGGGATGTCAAGGTACAGCGTCGTTGTTGCACTGATGCTTCGTGCTTTTCGGTGCATCGTCCTTATGTGCGAACGAAGCTATTGCAACGTGGAGGCGAGTTGCATTGTCTGCGTCAGTTGCTGCTGCTACTGCCACAGGTTGTCCATCAAGGGATCACCACCCAGGTCCATCATAATGGATGTTGTGACACAAATTGTATAGCAACTTTTCAGTCGCTTTCCTGTATCCAAAATTGCCGGTGAAAGCATTGCCGTACGAAGAAATTTAAGAACAGATTGAGTAATGGACCAACCGGGCTACCGATAGTCCGAACCTGACCTGGAAAAGCCCATAAGTGGCTACTCCTGGAAGCAATTTGATGAATGCCACTTCCCCCTCCCCAACCCGATTCCCTAGCATCGATCTAATCGTAATACAATTCGTCCATGAAAAACAATATCCCTCTACCACGAAGTCCGTTGACCGTGGGCTCTGGCCTATTGGCTTCACCCTTAGCGCCCAGCCCCTCCACCCCCCGTAATCGAATCAGCTTTATCCCGCTTCCATCCTCCGTGTCCGACATTTTTCGGTTCCAGCTCCAGCAAACCGAAACGACGAGGCTATCGGTTCGAACCCGTACCCTCTCTCTCTCTTTTTCTCCGTCCAAAAGAACGGTCATTTTTCATTCCACGGGATCGCTTGTCGCAACAAAGCACGAGAGCACCGGACCAGGGTGCGCAGGATCCATATCCTCGGCCGTAAGCATTCCAGTGATCCCTTCTGGGGAAGCGTCTTCTGGTCGAGCGGTCGCTTTGATGGATGTGCGGAATTACAGATAGCAATGGGAAGAAATCTAAACAAATTTCGAGCAATATTTTACGTTTTTCGCAATTTTCTTTTGCGGTCGGACAGCCAGCCACGGCACCGGCACCGGCCGGGGGAATGTTTTGTGGACAAAAGGTTTCACGGATAACGAGAGGGGACGAGGGGGGAGCAGCAGAGCAGAAGCTGTGGGTGTGTGATGCGTGCTGATGTTGTGTCTCGCTTGAGTGCCTCTACTCTCCGTACCGTTTGGACATGTTGCTGGGACGTGGAAGAAAAAGGAACATCTATTTGGCCCCGGAGTACGCAAATGGATCGCTTGTGACGTTTGGACCCAGTTGTGCCACGATTGTTGCCGTGGATGCAAGATGATGCAGCCACTAACGCTATCGCGAAGAGAAATTCTCGATCCTAGCGATGTGGTACAAGATTAGCCGATTGTACCTCCAAGTTTGCCCTCCGAAAGAGAAATAGAGAGAGAATGAATAAGAAAAATAACGTTCCTGCCGTGCAAAACCTAGTAGCAAGTTGTGTGGTCTAAGTGGAAGGAAATGTTTCCTTAAGCGTACTCATCAATAATATCCCGTGGCGTCCATTGTGCTACGCGATGGCGTGTACGATTCGTGGCTTCGTTTGTCCACGCAAGGCGAGCTAATATCGTACACACTCGTGAACGATATAAAGCATCGTTTGAATCCCGGAGAAGCAGGAATGAAGGGCACAAGCACACTCACATCGGACACAAAGGTACATCCTTCTTCGATCTTCATCGTTTGCGCTCCCCAAGAGGATGGCTCGTTGGCTGGCTGGCTGGCTGGTCATTGTGGAGCGTGTGAACACCCACAACACCCCCAACGCCCACCCTTCCTGCTGAGCTGACGTTTTTATGGCGTGAAACGCAAGATTCGGCGCTACGATGTGGTTTCAGTCGAGGTGAAGGAATGGCAATTGGGCAAATATAGCTGTCATTTGCAAGCATTAACCTTAATTTGGGTCCGAAAACCACCGGCACCGGCACACGGCCCGGTCGCTGGTGCTTTCGCTCTTACGAGCACGAAAACGATCAATAAGCAGTTTTACGGCGGCACCCACCAGTGTCTGCCTCTGCTGCTGTCGTGTATGAGATCCAGACTTCGAGGATGGCATTAGGGAACCACTTGAAGTAGGAAAAGAGAGAGAGAGCCCTCGTTAAGATACCGGGCCGAGCCAATACAATCTGTTTTCGGTACGGGCGAGACCGAGTGTTTGAGGGGAATCATAAGCAGCTGGATGGTAATTAAGGATCGCGCGCGAGAAAACCCATTGACGCCCCACCGATCCAACCACGTGAAGCGAGGAATGAGAGCGAAACGGAGTCTAATGATAACGTACAGCAATATGCACCGCATACGTAATCTCGACCCAGGGACGTCTCGGTAAGTGTTTAATTATGACGACGCAGCACGCACACCCAGTGAGGCCTCTCACTAGTGCTGCTCGTGTGAAATGCTTTCAAAATTCGACAGAAAATGGCGCAATGATAACATGGAATGGAAGGGAATTCGTTCGCAAAACGTAAAAGCCTTGAATAGCTGCTGGATTGCGATTTGTTGTTCTATAGTTCTTCATCACTCTGGATAAAGCTGAACCTGCTTGCATTGTTTTGATCCAGCCAACGAACAAGTGGCCTTTGAGAGGACCGAAACAGCTTGTTCGACATCAGCCTCAGGTTCGATACGCGGCACACGCGCCCATTTTGGCGAGCGGCAAATTTGGCGAAATTAATTACGTCGTGTCCGGTCCGGTTACAAATGATTCCAGGCGCCATTGTGCGGCCAACGCGCTCCGTTGACAGCTAATAAGCAATTTCTCGGTTCAGCGACTGCAGCTTCCCCGGCGGAGGAACGACGTCCAGGGGGGGCAAGGCTGCGTGAAACAATGTGATGATTAATCATCTTGATGCTGCTGCTGCTGCTACTGCTGCTGTTGGTAGTGGTGGTCACCGGCCAACTCCTTACCAACTAACAGGCGCAATGAATAAGAATTTCGCTTTTATTCGCCTCCACGACCGATAGCACCGTCTGGTAGCGTCTTAATCGCAACCAGACCATGTTTCATGTACGCCTGTCTAGCGTAAAAATTCCTCGACTTCGCGTCACGTTGCGTTTGATGTGGAAAATCGGTACGAAAAGCGAGACAACCATGGCGAACGCTCCGGTGCGCAAGCTGTCGCTAATGCCAGCCAACCTTTCCTTCCAGACAAAGGCACACTGGTTGGGTGGTTGGTTTGATGTTTTCGATGCTGCTGTTCTTAAATGCCATGCCACATCAGAAAAT
Organism: Anopheles aquasalis; assembly: GCF_943734665.1. Classification (NCBI taxonomy): domain Eukaryota; kingdom Metazoa; phylum Arthropoda; class Insecta; order Diptera; family Culicidae; genus Anopheles; species Anopheles aquasalis. The sequence continues at coordinate 21,860,523 of NC_064877.1, read as the reverse complement.
GAGAAGGTTCATCGTTTGATATCTTGTTGGTCCAGTCGTGGTTGTAGCAGCTTAACGATTGTCAAACACCATCACCGATTGATCTGGTTGAAGCGTATGCTATGTATGTCTGTATTGGAGCATTGGAAAGGATCGGATAAGAAACCTGCGCCCTGGGTGAGGTTAAGTACACATGATCCGCATGCACTGTGGGCAGAATCTTGCGTCCGTGCACAACGAATGGTGTCATCCGGAGAATGCAAATGTTTGCTAAACCTTACCACCCACACCCACCACTAGGTGACACGGTGTTATGTGATACAATTTGCAGCACAAATCAACAGGGAAAAGGATTTGTAAAGCACCGGCGAGGGTTCCCAAGCGGGCTGTGACAGCGAGACGAGATGTCGCTGGGCCTGAGCTTTTCATTTGTACATTCACGGTGGCAGTTATGAATGTTATGTGTCAAAATGAGTGCTTTTTTGTGACAGTGTATCTGTCTGTATGTGCGCACCCTATGCTGCAGAGGCTAGGGAAGGCAGAAAAAAATAGAATACACCACGGACACGCCCGCCATCCCGTGATCCCGGGTTTTTCCCCTGGAATGAATGCAGCACCGAGACGTCAGACGGTCACAAGATCCGCATTCATGCTCGATCCCACACCACAGCCAGGTGAATGCGGCAAACGCGAGTCGGAATGAAATGGTAGCAATGAAGAATGGTGGAAAAACCGCGAATGGAAATGTGAAACTCGAGAGGAGAAAACAAAATGCTCCAGCAATGCTAGCGGGCCATGTTGGTATCATGCACCCGGAGCACTTCGAGCGAGGCTCTTCTCGAGGCAATCTAGCGTCCCAGTGCGGTCTCTATCTCGGCGTTCGCCTCCTCTGCCATGTGCACGTTTCCGTTGCGAAATGGACGGATATGTTCACCACGGCACAGCATCGACAGTCAATCTTCCAGTGCTGTATGTAGGCGCCTGGCGCAAACCCTGGCCCGGCAACTTCACTAAGGACTCTCTCGCTGGCGCTGGCGGATAAGCAGCACCGACGACCGACAACCGACAAGCGACAACCGACGTGATGCAGATGTGGTGATGGTGGTGGTAGGTGTCGGTTGCCATGCTCATTTTCATTTCATTCTGGCAGTTGAAAGGATTTTTATCATAAGTATCATCGCCATCAGCAGCAGCAGCAGCAGCAGCAGCTTGTGTAGCATCATCAGCACCATTCGCCCTCACACCAAGGGTTTGTGGTAAGGTGCCAGCATGAGCAGCATAAATACACGGTGGCTGGAGCCGAGGCGTTAAACGTGGCACAACCTCCGGAATAAGGTTTTAGCGTAACATAACACACTTCTCCATCGCTGCAGCATCACCATCCAGTGTCTGACGGCGGTGATGAGCCTGTAAAACGCGCAAAATACCTGCTACAACGCCAGATACTCACAGAGGAGACTGGGGGACATGGTGATGATGATGATGTTGATGATGATGGTATCTTTACCAAAAGCGAGCTTGAGCGTGGTTGTGCGTATGTGTGTGTGCGGCGGTGTCTTTACAATGTGTTGATTGATATGATCACCAGCGTGGAAGGGGGGAGCGAGACCCCCACGATTCCACCAGGAATGCGTCGCGTTATCTCCGCCTCCGCGTTCCCTTGGTTTGGCTTTAAACATTTTATTTCTCACTTCCACGTATCCGTGTCGTGGTATGCGTATGGAGATTTGAAAAATGGCGACGCATGTAACATAAAATACATCATCGTACAGCACGCTGCTGTTAATGATAATGCGTGTGGGTTCGCTGCATCGCCGCTATGCGTATGTCACACCAGGTGACAGAGGACTTTGTGAGCGTGCTTTGATTGAAATCGTTAGTACGCGTATGGAACGTCAATCCGCTTTTTAACGACGATCCGACACAGCCGCCGAAATGAAGCGATAAACAAACAATGATACGCCAGGAGCGGTGCGCAAAAGGTATTCAAAATTGGTTACGTGACCGTGGCGCCAAAGGATGGTAGGAAATGTGGTTTTGCGAAGGTCAAATTGATGAAATAAGGCATCAAGGTAGAGTTTCTTTTCATCGTTTACTGTGACCGCGTCTGCCAAGATTGAATGATCATTTCTGTGAACAAAATGCTGTGACAGCTCAATTCTGTGGTTTTCCTTCAATTACTAGCAACGAACAAAATGAATTTATATTTCCCTTGGGGCTGTAGACCCTGTATGGAAAGTCCCACCTGTCACAACGGTAACATCAATTACGCACATTCACCGCAAGCCTCATAGAATCAATGCAGACAAAGGTGCATAACATGCTCGAAACATTCAAGCATTATAAGCAAACATAATGGCTACAATGGTTGAATGAAAAGTCAATGGCTAGCAACAAGTGACGCCTGATAGTGACTATCACGTTTGCAAACACTGGAAACATGGCCGTGCATATCAGTACATGTGCATGCGTGTGCGTTTGTACGCTGGGATAAATAATCTAATTCATCCGGCAATCTATTGATAACATTGTTTCCAATGCGCATCAAGCATCCACAATGAAGATGTACGGTCTCTAGCTCACCCTGGATCCTGTCTTGGATTTAATCTGCTTAAACAGATACATCGACCGTTCGGCTTAGCAAAGCAATCGTCACCAGCAAACGTACCCAGCTTTACTTCTCTCTCCCTCTCTCTATCTCTCTCTATCTCGTCCATTCATTCCGACAGCCGGAAGCAATGAGAAGTCCTTCCCGGACCGAACCGGAAGGATGCTGGGCAAAAATCTATGTAGCAAACTAAAGCTATTGAGCCGACGACGCGCGAGGTGAGATCTACGGGGGGGAGGAAAGATAATAACATCAGCGCTCTCGGGTCATCCACGTGCGATGAAATGGTCGGCAGGGGGTGAGTGTGTTGTTGCCATGCTGCGTCATCGAAAGCGGAGCGGATTGGTGTCAACTGAGGACCCTGCTGTGCGGCCCAGAAGGAGGTGTGGCAGGTGATTGCGATTGTCCTTAATCCTGACACTCGCACAACTAAAAGCTTACGGTCCGATGACCGAAGCCGCTCCCGAGAGGCTATCGAGGTTGGTCAGATGTTCGATCTCGACTCGACGGCTGTCCGTAATCCCTATAGCCTCGGATCTGGGTTCCTATACTGGACAAACCGGCACGACTCGGCTCTCAATCTCACTCGATCCATCGCCGCTATACGCATCAGACACGAGAAAGTCCGATATGATGGTGAATGCGGACTCCACTGGCAAGGCTTCAGTGTTGACTGAATAGGTACCCAAGCTCGGCCGAAGCCAAGCTTGCGCCCCATTGGGGAGTAATTTGAATTTCTAATTAATTACAACAAGCCATCGATAGTATTCTCAGGAATGCAGCCTCATTCTCTCAATAACTCATCTGGCTGGTAGGCAGATCCGAGAACAAGTAACGATCCCAATCCACCCCCTCCACACCCCGGTCAAACCGAACCCCGAGGGACCGGCGTCCTGTTCGTGTTCGTGTTCTATTTGTCCAGCTGCTCCAGCTGTTGGGCTGCCTCCGCTACCCAACGGCTACGGCCAGCTGAGCGAGCCTTTTCTGGTATTTTGGAATTTTCTTCCCTTCACCACCCTTCAAACCAACACCCCCGCGGACCCCTTGGTCGGGGTGGCCACCATCGCCGAGGGTAAACTTCTTTGCATACAGATTCTTACTCGGATTACAACTTTATCTCTTAATGGGTTTCGTTCGCTTTGTCACCACTCGACGACGGCTGGAGTGAAGGAAGATGGTGGCATCGACGGTGGTGGCATGGTGGGCCGCCCAAAGTGGCAACAAAGCCCCCAGGGCTGCTCAAGAGGACCGACAACATCGGGGCCGGGCCGGCCGGGCTAAGTGAAGTAACCGGTAAACCGAGTCGGGCAGAGTCTCTTGAGGCCCTTTTCCATCCGCTCCGGCATGGAACAGACACGGCACCGGGGAGTGATGGAACCTACACATGTGTTGCCGTTCGCTATCATCATCTTCATCTTCTGATCGCACCAACAAACACAAAACCCTTGGAACACAGTTCTTTCTTTGGTCCTGGCACTCCGGGATACATTCTAACATGGAAAGCGGATTGCTTTTAGATACATTTGTCTCTCTCCCCGTGGCCGGAGCAATTTACGTCCCGAAAAGAACGATACGGTGTGGCGAGCACAGGTACGACCGAGGGATGCAGCGTTGCATTGGATCGTTCTTGTGCCGTCCAGTGGCATGCATTTTTCTCTGCCAGAACGCATAAATAAATATTTGCCGAAAGGTAGCAGCACCAGCAGCAGCAGACGCCTTTCCTTGGTGGATGCGTGATAGTGACCGTTGTGTGTACACCCAGGCACCGTTTTATCTGCTATCTTTTGGAATTGCAAAGGTGCGGAGATGAGAAAATGTAACACTTTCCCATTTAGATGGACGGTCTTTGCCTTTTCCCTCGTGCAGGGGAGCTTTTAGTGCGTAGCTGCTGATGATCGTTATTTATAGCCCTCTCCGATGGCTCCGATGGTTCCATTTTAGTAATGAATAGTAAATATCTCTCGAGAAGAAACCAATAAAAGAGTAGCTTTTAGTCCCTGCTGTGCTGTAGCATCGCTGCTTACAATTTAGTTCGGAGCAAAGCCTACAAATCCTGAGATGGGATACATTTTGTAGCAATTTTTGAATGCCTATTATTTATTAGTATATTATCTGTAAATGGCATTACGTGGTTCGTAGCGGACGATAGCGACTGCCAGGCTAAATCCAAGAATTTCCCAGGCATTACTAATCTGCCTCGGTCCTGGTTATTGTTACCGAGAGTTCTAACTGAACTGGATGGATAAACATGGATAGCATTTCATTTGGTTTAACCATTTCATGAGAACGAAACTTATGAACTGTTCGCTACAGTCAAAGTAGTATCCTCATTTTGTAGAAATCGTTAGCCCTTGTTACGACACTTGCTTTTGTATCGTGTAAATTTACAGATTTCAATTTGACTGTTTATATCCAAGGCCAGAAGTATTGGTTGAAGAGATTATAGTGTTCGAAAAATTGAATGAAGAAATGTTTTTTAACAATTCAACATTCATTACATAATGCAGTTCGAGATTGCTTAGATATTTAGCAATTTAAAACGCTTTTTAAACCCCCTGAAAGTACCGACTACCAGGCGCCTCCATCCTGGCGCCTCCATCCTGGCGCCTTCATCGTTTCGGCAACGGAGCTACATCATTTCGTGTTCCCGGAAAATTGAATTCGAGAAACACACACTTGAAGTATAGATCAGATAACGAATCAATTTAATCCAAATCATTGATTGTCTACCCGATAAATTTCTCTAGAATCTGTACAAACAAATCTCTAATCCGATCCGCACCCTCTTTCTCTCGTTTCCAGTGAAAAGGCCGACCTAAAGTCCCGCTCGGACAGTATGAGTGTACCGCCGCTCGATTCGATCTACACCACACCGACCGGCTTCCACCATCACCAGCAACATCACCATCATCCGCACCACGCTGCCCACCATCACGCCCAGCAGCAGAATGGAACGCCCGGCTCACCGGAAGCAATGAAGGTACGCATGGCCGCGATGATATTGCAACCACCGACAAGGGTTTAGCAGACGCCAACCAGTGAGACCGATGGCACCGAGGTGAAGGAGTCGTCATCGCTCACGGACGATGATGACGTCGACGGTGCCGGTGCCCGGGGCGGTTCCCAGGACGACGACGAAAACGACGATGATAACGACGGTTCCGTGCCGTGTCCGTCGGGGCTCGATCGACCTTCCGGTTCACCCCGGACCAACGTCGTCGTCGTCCGTGAACCGTCTACCGGTGGCACCGGTACCGTCGCCGTTGCCGCTGGTGCCTCGTCTCAGTTGCATGATAAACGATCACTCGATCGTACCCAGGGTCAGGCTAGTGGCAGGTTAGAGCCGGCACCGTCATCGGTGCTCGAAGATACTCAGACACGCGTCAGCTGCCAGCAGCAGCAGCAGCTCGACGCAGAAGTTCAGGAGCAGCAACAGCAACGGGAATCAGCAGCCACCAGAGCACCAAGGCGGCTCTCGGCCAAAGCGAGTGATTATGGTTTGGAGCGGTTCAATCGGTTACTAGATCGGCTCGATAGGGGAAACTTTCTAATCAAAACTAGCTTTAAGAAGTCGTACTCACTGATACTGATGTCACGCGCCTCGACCATCTCCGGTGGTAGTGGGAATACCAGCATCACCACCACCACCAGCACGGCCAGCACTAGCGCTACGCCACGCGATGGCCAAAAACTGGACAATTCCGGTGATACCGTTGGTAATGGCGTTGGGGAAGGGCAGGGTAACAGTAGCGGAAGCGGAAGTAACAGTAGCACCGGCCCATCGAGCAACGGTCTCGATTGGAAGCTTCGGCGGACGGTTGGTGGTGGCAAGTCACCGTTGGATCGGGAACCGATCGTCGGTGGTTCGTTGCGTGCCTGGTACCCGAGGGCACGCGGTGGTATCCTCATCAAGGCCAACTCAAGCACCGGCATCTACCAGCTGGCTGGCGAAGCGGAAACGGCCGAACAGAAGGACGAACGGACGGACCTCAACGAACGGCCAGATGCACCGCAGGTTCCTGCGATGACGGAAGCGGAAGCAACACCCGGACCACCGGTGGACGGTGGTCGCACCACAACGGAAGCATCCGATACGGGTTCCGGTTCCGGTGAAACGACGACCAGCAAGCCCGTGGTTCTATCGCGAGCGATGCGTGCTAGCCCCCGGAAACCAGCGCCGATCGGTTGCGAGCGGACAACGGCGTCGATTGGCAATTATGAAAACATCCGGCCACGCGAAACCGGCAGTCGTACGCTTGGTTCGGCTTACCGGAAGTCAGCCGCCAATCGGAGACGGGCTGCGGCCAACGGTGGTACCCCAGAACGGAGATCGAGAACGCGAGGTGAATCGGAAGCTGACGAAGGTCGGTTGAGTGTCAGTTTGCCACACAACGGCGCCGATGGTGACAGCGGCGAGTTCCACTGGCAGCAGCACCAGATACCGAGTGCCGTACCGACGCGGTTCTTCCAACGGCAGGATTATGCCAGGCCAACGGCCACACCCAACGAAGAGTACAGCCGGGAGCAGTTGGTGCTGGACACTCGTCAGGACTCTGGACGATCTAAAACACTGATCAGTGGTGGTAGCGGACGAAAGCGATGGCTTGCCGGTGGAGGAACAAGTGGTGGCCATCGGAAGGCATCCAGCAGCCAACCGATCGGAGTGGAACCGAGTGATGGATCCAGCACGGGTACGAGCTTCCGTTTGGTTCCACCCTTCTTCGGTGGAGCGAATGGTTCGCGTCGTTCGGAACGAATGCTCAAGAACGTAAATCTTCATTTTCCAAATAAAACTGGACACCATCAGGGGGGACGAGCGAGTGACGTTGGTATGCCGGATGGTGGGCAGCTGCATGCCGCCAGTCAGGCTTACCAGCAGTTGCTCTATCCGAATGCACGCTCCGCACTGACCAGCGGGCCCGGGAAGCGCACTAGCGGTGAGCGTAAGTACTTCTCGAAGGCGAAATCTCAATTCCTCAAGCTAGGGCAAAAGTGCCGACTGTTGACGGTGGTCGGTAATCGGAGTACTGCCACCGGTCCTTCCGGCAATATCAGTTCGTACAATCTGGACGATCTGATTAAGGCCACGGCCAAGTACGAGCAGAACGAATCGGCCAACCTTAACCAGCAGATCGTCTACAAGAGTTACAAGTCGGAATTGGATCTTACGAAGAACTTGGCCTACTTGGATAGCTTCTTGAATGAGGCTTTTGAGGAGCGTAGTTCAGGTCCCATGGCAACTGCGACCTCAACGACGACTGCAGTACGTCACAAGAGGGCAAAATCTTGTTCGAAGTCGCTGCACCAGCACCACCGAGGAGCTACGGGGACAATGGCTGGCCAGCTGGGTGTCGACGATGGCGCAACCACGGACAGTACGGTAGAAGTTCCGTCACAACCTCACGCAAATCTGATCCAACTTGAAGACGTCTGGTCACGGAGTGTCGCGGTGGACGTCGGTGCGGGCCGTGGTGCACCCGGACAACCCACCTGGACCACCAACAATACCAGCTCGAGCTCGAGCGAATACCTGCGCCACAGTCTGGTACCCCCCGCTGAGGTGGCCGCCAAATTTAACGATTTTCTACTTCTCGACACTGCCCGGGACGAGGAGGAAGCGGACTTCGGAGTGGACGATGATGACGAGGAAGAGGAAGGCGATGAGGACGATCAGGAACTGTACGGGGATGAAGCCGAAGAAGAAGAAGAAGAGGAAGAACCAGGTACGGACGATGACCGGATGCTCCTATATGACAGCGCCACGACACCCTTCATCGTGGCCAGCGCTCTAGGGACTCGCGATGGATTCGGCGTTGGCCGCTCGGTGCTGGTAGAGCAGAGCGGACGGAACAATGGAGCGACCTCAAGCTCCCTGAGTAGCAGCGATTACGCCTCCGTATACAGTGCGACCTCCAGCGGTGGTAATGGTGCGTCAGCAACTGGCCACGGACTTCACGGACACCCCAGCCTACGCTTCCCAGGCCCGGAGGGTGACAATCGACCAGGGTGCGACCCAAAGTCAGCAAAATCCGCAAAGGCAAGAGCGGCATACCAGCAACCTCGAACGAAGCTACTCCATGGAAACGCATCGCAGCACACTCGGATCTATAGCAATTTCCTCGAAGGTGGCACTGCCGCTGGTGGCGCTGGCGAGATGGCCCCAACACCAGGAAGCCAGCAACTGGAAAAGAATCAACGCTCGAGGGCACCCCCGACCGTGACCACGACAACGATGGTCATGGAGTATCCGTTGCGGTACCCGGATCGCTATGATTACCGAGTACTGCAGCAGCAGCAGCAGCAGCAGCAACAGTCGGCGACCAATCGTAAGTCACAATCACACGGCCGCCAGATGGCAGCGCCGGGTGCAGGCAACCGAGAGGAAGCGGACAGCTTGACACATCCGGAAAACTATCTCGAGCACTATCACCAAGTGGCAGCGCAAGCCCTCCTACTGGGCAGTGGTTCTTCTTCTTCTGCTGCACCGGATCCGGTCACCGATAATGTCACCCTTGATGGTACGATTGGAACGGACCAGAGGATGCGAAACGATGGCAACACAGGCTATCAGCTGGCTGCCATGAGGCAACGAAGTGGTAGCAGTGTGTCCACTGGCCGCGTACCATATCACCATCGACGAAACGGTAGCCATTGTGGACCGCCATCGTGGAACAATGGCGTAGCTAACGAACATTCCGACAATGGCGGATCGGAGTCGGATAGCGCACCACGGAGACCACCGCTCGTCGTCTGCGATAATGAGCCACCATCGTCGTCAGCTGCCGGTGCCGTAGTCGTCGATACGTCGGACGATGAACTGTTGCTCGGGAGTCTCGGAGTGACCTCCTCAGCACAGCTCAACCGACATCCCGTGCAGCAGCAGCAACCACTTGGCGGATACTCCGATTACAGCCATCGACAATCGGAATCCACGTCACTGGATCCACTCTCGAGTGGCACTGCGCGGCGTAAGCTGAAGGGAGGGACGACGGCCGGTAAAGCACCGGCATTGGGGGTGCCCAGTTCCACCAGCAACTATCTCAACTATGGACCCCACCGCGTCATCGTGTCGCAGTCACGTAAGGAGCACGGTGAGCTCGTCCTCGAGTACGAGTGTTAGCAGGGTCCGGCGTGCCCTCCGCTGGCCAAGACCACTGCACGCAATGGCGTCGTCGTCGTCGTCGTGGATCGCCTTTCACTCCTTCTAGCTGTTGTGCGTATATGTGTGTGAAATGTAAATGTTACGTGATAATGACAATAAATAGCATCGTAGGAAGCATCTTGCTTACTTTAAGGGATATGCGATAGGGTATGCTGGCTGTCAATTGGCATCAGCATAGAGAAAAGGGTTGTAGATAGATGAGGGAGAGTGTGAGAGAGAGAAAGAGAGAGAGAGAGAGAGAGAGAGAGAGAGAGAGAGAGAGAGAGGGGGGCGTGAAGCGAGATTGCTAATCAGCTGTTGATGACGACCGATTATCGCCATCGCTGGCCGGTTTTCAGTTTTCCGCACGTTTTGCAGTCAATTGCGCGCAGTCAATGAATAGAAGAGACCAAAGCGATAGGTGAAGGTGTGGTGGTGTGCTAGATAAGCTTCATTCACACGTAATGAATGCACTTGAGTGGTAGCTGCGCGAAACTGACTCCATTCCTAGGGAGTATGGACACTGGGATGTCCCGAGGACACTTCCTTCAGTGCTAGACCAGACAAGCAAGACAGGGCAACGCAAACATAGCCTCGCAGTTAGTCAAATTCGAAGCATCACCATCTAACCGATCGAAACCGAATGTTCGATCTCATTCACTCTTCTTCACCATTACCGATCTAGTAGATAAGATGGCAGCTCGTTGAGTGTGGTTATGTGTGTCGCTTGGCAGACACAGACACCGAGAGACACGATACGATGTTAGTAGTTTAGCGTAAGTCACACATCCTACCGTTTAACGCTTTCGAACAGTTTATGTTTGTTGTTACATACTTAAAGGATTTAGCTAGAATCGCAATCAATCTAACATTCCCCAGCGGGGCCCTCTTTTCCCCAAATGAAAACATGCAGCCAAGCAAGCAGCTAGTGTTCTTAACCAAGTCGTAGCCTAAATCGAGGTTCCACCGAGCCCTGCAGCGAAAGTGACCGATCACCGTTTACCACATTCACGCACACGAGACTCACACTCATTAATAAGCCACCGAGGAGATGAAGTTGGGGCGGGTAGTTAGTTAGGGAACTAGCCAGGGTCCGTCACGGACGGAATGTACAGTCAACTTGGAGCGCTTCCAGGGAGCGTTAGCTGCACTCTCCAACGTTCGTTTGGATGTAAGACGGTGCTCCAGTAGCTTTAGAATTAAGCATCACGCTGTCGGTCAGTGGCCACCTTGAAGAGAACCGCGATTACAGATACCGCTGACCGATCCGCGAACCGTCCTCCTCGAACCGAAACCATAACCACTCGCTGGCCACCGCCACCAAGGTTGGCTGCACAATCCGCGTCCGCTAAACGGTCCGCTGGGGCTGCTTGGTAATTGTGTTGTTGCAGCTGCATCGTATGCGTTTGTATGAGTGTACGTATGTGTGAGTGAATGTGCGCGTGTGTATTGCCTGTATGCGTCAGTGAGTGTGTGCTGCATATTTTATTTTATTCTAATTTATTCGCTCGAAAGATTTCCAACCATCATCGTTCGCTGCACCGAGTCTCGAGTTGCTGCATGAACTCGGTGCAACCCAGGCGTAAGCGATGCATTACAGATGCATTACAGATTTCAAAACCCTTTCTTTCTAGTAGCACTTAAGAAGAAGCAAAAGCAGATAAGAGAAGAAGGAGAATGAAAAAAAAAGCAAAAGAAACCCAAATCAAACCAAACAACCAACCGAACGTTGACGTCAAGTTTAAACAAAACAAACCAAACAAACAAACAAAGGAACATACCAACTAACGAACGTACACAAAGAACAAAGTAAAACCAAACACGCACTCACTCACGGACATCATAGCTACATATCACGTGGCCGTGGCCAGTATAAACATTCCACATCAAATCATTACAACGAACGAGTGCAGTATTGTCAACATTGTCTGGTGCTCAATCACGCGTTTTATTTTAAAAAAAAAACAATATTTTCTATTGTTTAACCATTTTTGTTACTCGTCCATTGCATTGAGTGTTGCGTTTTTGTTTCTGGTTTATGTTCCTTTGTTTGTTTGTTTGCTTGTTTATGTTTGCTGGGTTAGTGAGTTCTTGGTTGTTGGTTTACACGAAACCAGAGTTTATACAGACGCGTTGTTCAGCTACGGTTTTCAGTTTGGTAGACGTATTTGCGGAGTTAGTTTCACTCACGGTAATTTTGAGTCGTACTCATTGTTTGAATCATTCGAAAGCGATCCTAACCCTCATATCGTTTGCCGTTTGCCGTTTGCCTTCTTACACCCGTTTGTACGTTTGATAGATTAATCTTAGAGTGTAACCGTTTTATTTTATTAGTTTTAAGTTGCTTTTGTGTTTGTGTTTTTGTCTTAAGTATGGTTTATAGGCTGTTAAGGCTTTGATGGTCGGAGTGCACAGGAGTGAACCAAAAAGCCCGAGATGGAAAATACAAACATAAACAATACCACCACCATCACCACGTTGAACGTTTTCATTTCACCAACACAACACACACAGCAAAACAACAGACACACTTTTCTAGACACTTTTCGGAACCATCACCATCAACCGCCCTTCCCCCCAACACACGTAATGGCTGCTTTTCAAAACATTCGAACCATTCACATACTCCCTGTCAACCACCAACCCAAACATCACCACCCACCACCACCACCCCCCGCTCACAGACGCACCCTCATTGCACTCGGGGAAAAAGTTCTATCCAATGCTCGCAAGCTCATCGTTCCTATTAATCATCACTTCGAGTATGTTTGTGTATCTGTGCTTGTGTGCGTGCGTGAGGTGGGTGGTGGAACGACGACTTTTTATCTCATTTTTCGTCCAGCGTCACAAATCATTTCCGCCTCAACCGTCCCTCCCCTTCGGCCCACCAGCTGCGCTCCCTGATGCCAATTATCTGCGAACCGCTTCCTTCCTGCATTGCACGGAACGTTGCCGTGTTCCGGCGCACCCAGGCTCCGATACGATTCGATTCCGCAATGGCACAGCGCAAATAAAGAATGGAAACTCCCGGCAATCCCATCCCCAAACCCCCTTTTTTTCTTCCTTCTCTTTCGATTACGATTCCATCCGAGTGGCGCAACCGGCCAGGATGTTGATCTTCGGGATTCGCGTCAGCTAATGCAATTAAGCGTTTGTCGGCCCCGGATGGTGAGCAGCCAGAAAGGGGAGGGGAGTGAGAGGAAGAAACTCTGCTTTCTCTCCTGCTCACTGCTGCTGCTGCTGCTGCTGCTCGTTTGTGCCGCCCGATAATGGCTGCTTGTGCAATCGGATTGCAATCAGACTAATAAAATGGCGGCTCCACTGGCGCTGGTGATTGGGAGCGATAAGAAGAAAAGGCGCTCGCGCAACTCGTTCTCCCGTTCCCCCGTCAAGACACACAGTTCCACGTTGGTCGTTTTTGTTTTTTGTTTCCGTTCCGGCACCCGTTAAAGGCTTGCACGAGGACGAGACGGAAAAGAACGTTGTGGAGTGAAACACTCTTACTTTGGAAGAAAATTAAATGATCATTTCATTCTCGCTCCCTTGCTCCATGTGCTCGCTGCCATTGTTCTTGGACTGGGACTCGGAGCCCTTTTGTTTCTGGCCGACTGCTAAGCTCCATCTATTTCATTTCGCTATCCTTGAGCTCTCTTCGGGGGCCGAGGATTTCCCCTTTTTGTCTTCTTTCTCTCTGCTTCTCTGTCGCTGTCTCTTTCTTTTTCTTTTTGTTTTGAAATGCTGTGAACCGTGTTTGGATTTCGATCAAGCGTCTGGCCATTTTGGCGTATTGGATCCGGTATTCCAGCATGATTTCCCCCGACTGCCAGCTTCCTCGGAAGAATGGTCCTCGGGAACGATCCCTTCGCTCCTTGCCACCACCAACAAACCCCCGCTGTACGTTCACTGTGTGTTTCTTTCATTTGTTGCTGACCGAACGGAATCGATTGTCTTTCTCGTGTTGATCTTCCTCCTTCTTCTTCCCTCGTTCCCCGTTTTTTATCGACGGGATTGTGAATTCCTTTCGCCAAATGACAACATTGCAATCAACGCATTCGCAGCTTTCTCCTGCAGCGGGAGCGTCTTCGTGCCAGCATCGATAATCCAGCAGCGAAGAAGGACGGGATCCATACACACCATCCACTACCATGCCATGCCATGCCACGCCACGAAGACTCTCATTACCGAATCAGCATCGCCACCATACCCTCTCACCACTGATGGGCATTCACCCCTATTCGACTCGATCAGCCAATCATCACGCAGCGTCGCCCAATCTCTCATCACCACATCAACCACCTCACCATCCATCTCACTCCGAAACTGTGGTATCTATTGTGTTTCACTAGCGCATAGCTTGCGCATTGTTGGTTCATTGTTTGTTTGGCCGGCTCACGTGTGTTGTGTTTCGTGTGTGCGCTCATCCTTCCGTTCTGGTTTCCAAACACCCTCCTCTCCGCTAGACGGTGTGCGAATGTTGCCTCCGGAATGTTGTTTTCTGTGTTTCCTTTTCTTTTTTGGTTTTGTTTTGTGGATTTTTCGTCCATCGGTTTGCTATTCCAGTTTTGTTTCTTAGCCCGTTGCACGGTATCTGCTGCCATGCTGTATCGTTTCTGTCCGCTTTTCTGGTTTTGTTTTTGAATCGTTTCGATCGCATTTCCGAATTTTGCATCTTCTGCACCACGCATGCAAATGCAGTGCGCTGGCGATCCGGGGTGGTGTGCAACAAACAGAGAAAGAAGCTTTTAGAACCCTCGAATCTTGGTTCCCACTCCATTTGTATTAAATCTACTCGCTAGTTAAGCAGCTCAAACGCAGGTCGATTGAATTTACACAAAACACAAAGCAGAGCATAAAAGGAATAAATAGCAGGCGATATTTGAAACCAATTTGCACCAAGGACAATTGACCCACTTTAGCAATGCAATCATGGTTATGGGCACAGCGTAAGGAACTCTACACCCACCGCGTGCTAAAACCGGCACGAGTCGAGGACAAACTTAACAACAGAGCTAACGAGATTATTCAAATTACCTTCTTCACTACCAATTTTGCAAATACACCTACAGTCGTCGTCGTCGTCGTCGTCGTCGTCGTGGGTGGTAAAGTGTGACATGCTTCAGCTGCTAGCTCACCGGTGCTTGAGGGGTGCTGTAAGCCCGCCGCCCTGCCTGTGTTGTCACACACCGTTTATGCTCATCATCTTGCTGATTTGATGGGAAAAGTTTTGCTCTCATGCACCACTCACTCCCCCCCACCTCGCCTCACCATTTTCTATGGGTACTATTACGCCTTTTCGTAAAAAAAAACGACGAAAAATTCACGAGCTACTAGGCGCCTCCACCTTCGCTTCACTGTAGCACCAAGCGTGGTGCATCGATCGTAGCATGCTTGCCATGAAGTCTACCCTTCGTTTCGTTCCGTGTGGCGTGATGCATATGGCTTGGAAATGGTGCGCCGTTCACATGACGACGACGACGGCAACATGCAAGCAAAGGCACGATCATAACAGAAAACAACTTTGACAGATTTAAATTTTTATTGCCTTGCATGACAGATGTTAACTGTAAACTGAGGCAATATCTATGGTAAGGCGTGTTGGGAGAAATGGAGGCAGCGCATTTCTTGGTAATCTAGGATTTTGGGACGGCACCATGAGTTTCGTGTTTCCGTCAAGGAGGCAAACGCGCAAGAAGAAGAAAGCGCTGTGCTGGGCAAAGATGCTTGCAAACATTTTGAACACTTTCGTTGTAATGTGGAAATGTACAGCCGCTGTCGCGTAGCATGTGTCTCGAACA
>NC_064877.1:21820000-21840000 GCF_943734665.1 Anopheles aquasalis | reverse complement strand
TTGGCTTTTATACCATGTAATAGAGTTTTAAATGTGTTAAATGTACATCGCTACATGTTTAGTGAATGTTACTAATGGGCATACCGCCACACACGATACGCAACATTTCATACCCTATGCCGCTATGGGCAAATGAAGGCAATTCCGACCGTATTCATTGCACTACAGTTGGCACACATGTCGGCCAAGATTCCTACCAGCGTTCGCCGCACCACCTCCACCGGGCATCAATCCTTGCCAAAAGCCCGCAATCAGGGAACAAATAAAACAGGCGGTACCGGGCGGTGGTTTCGAGTCCCGCCACGACACAGTCACCATAATTTTTGCCACAATTGATAAGGCTTACGGTGCAGAAATCAAGACAATAAAGAACGCACAAACAAACAAACAAACCAGCGGCACACGCTTGCTCGAACCACGTTTACCACTTTCGCGCAGAAGATGAATTGCTATTTAAAAACACATTACACACCGACCACTTGCACGTACCCGCCCCACCAAGGGTTGGCTTTAACGATTATTATCACAATTGGACCACGGTGTGTGTATTTTATGGCGAAAATGTCTCGCTTTTTGTTTTGCGGCAACGAGCGGCTTCCAGCCGGCAAAAAAAGCATGGGCATTACTGTTTTTGCCACTTTCTGTTTTGTTTTTTTGCTTTTAAACCAACCCCCTTTCCCCGGCCCGGGGGGATTAGGGTGCAGTTTGCGAAACAATTTCTTTTTACTTCCACTGTTAATTTTATGTGTCTCAGCCGGGAGCAGGCGTGACGTGGTATGCCAACCGGCCTTCCAGTAACGCCACCGGCACACGCAGCAGATCATTCTTCGTGTGGGCCACGGAACACACCGTCTGGGTACATATAGTACGGTTTATAATCATGTTTCACGCTACTCGAATACCATTGTAATGCTACCGGGGGACTGGGTAAATCGCGGAAAAAGGAACAGGGCCATAGAATGAAAGTGTACGCCATAGGATCGCCAACGCACGGTGTCGCTCTTCACACCGTTCGTCGCTTCGTCGGTGTGAACTGTTGGCCGCGAGTTTTGTTTCACTTTTGACTGGAAACAGAAGCAAATATTTGCCGGCCAACCCACTCCGCAAGGGCACGGCTTTTTGGGGGGGATAAACCATAATCTTATTTGGCCCCCCCCCCCCCGTCCCGGTGCAAGTTTCGCGTCGGCCATTACCAGGAACCGGCATTCAACCAGGCACCGAGGACCAGTGTCTCCAGCGCCAGCGAAACGTTTTGTAAATTAAGTAATTATTTTTGAATTAACCTTTTGACAATGGTGCGAGATGAATGCCACGTGGGCATGCTGCACGGAGCACGGGGCTACATAAATCTTGACAACGAGCTGGCTTCTGTCTTTTTCTTGCTTTCTTGCTCCGTTCGTGACCGTGTTAAGTAGTAGCAGTATCGCGTATGTTAAACCGAGCGGAATAAACCTCCAGCCAGTGGTGTATGGTTCCTGGAGGGATCGTATCCTATTTTATGCTATTCATAATGGGCTTAACGTTTGTGGTTTTGATATTAATGCTCAACAAGTACAAGCAGGAAAGGGATTGAAAAATGTGATTTTACCAAGCGTGAATATAACATTCCCATGATTTGTAACTGTTTTTGATGCTATAAGGGAAGCGAAGAAGAAGTATTTGTAATAGCATTTTAACCAGCAAGTCAAAAATTTAAAAAAAAAACAGAAAGAAGCCTTCTTTCAAGGAGATTCATTTTATACAATCTGGATCGTTAGCCGTACAAAAATGAAAAAGAGGCCAAACAACAAAGGTCAAAGTGTTGCGTAAAAGAAAGCATAAATAAAGCTGCGACTGTGAGCCACAGAAAAGCCGCTTCACGCACTTTTCCTCTCCATGCTCTACCATGTATCCCTATGGGGGATGTTAAATGGTCCGTATCGAATCCATTTAGCACTAGCACCGGTCGTCCTTATACCCGGGGCCAAACGGATTGCCACTAAAACAGATGAATTTAATCACCTTTTTCACATACCTCCCACCTGGCATCAGCTTTGTCAGCCGGCGTGCGGATCGATAAACGGGTGTCGTACGGCCGACTATTCTTTCCACCACCATCACCACCATTGATTCACTTGTCGCACGGATATCCGTGTCGGTATTGTTTAAACGTGGTTAGCAGTTTAAACAGCGCTTTCAGTTCGCGAGTCAGTGGGACGACAGGTGGAAAGCATAATTTCCGCTCCAATAATCATAAACATCGATCGATCGTTCGATCGGAGAAGGAAGGCAGGGGACGAACGCGCCCGGCGTACACAAAACGGTCCGTCATCAGATTTAATTCACTTTTCACCATTTGGCCACGAGGACCGCGAGGATGATGATGCTGATGATGGTGAAAGGTATGGCAAAAGGGGGAAAGAAAGAAAGGTAGCGCAAAGTATGGTTTTATGGCAGCAAGCACGGTGCTAGAACGGAAACAAAAATAGAAATAAAAAGTTTTCCGCGTTGGCGGGGGCTTCAATTGTGTGGTGAGAAAACTTTTCTTTCCGTGCCCGCCGTGCGACCAAGAGTGCGTCTCCATGAATGAACCAAAAAAGCGAGCTGCGGGAATATAGAAATACGTAGGAAATGAGTGAAAATAAAGTGAGACATCGAGCCATCGAACGGTCGCACGGGACCACGAAAAGGATGCGCCTGGGTGGAGGAATTGTGAGGGGTGGTTTCAAGAAGGGAAGCAAAAAAAAATGAAGAAAAAAAGAAACAGCCGGAAACTTTATCGTAAACGATCAAAATGGCAATTGAAAAGAATGTACGCCCTTTCCCTTCGCTAAGCTCACTCCCAGCCCATCATCATCATCATCAACATCATCATTTGGCGTACCGAATTGAGCTGTGTGCGTTTCTAAACCGAACCTGAACTTGGCTCCCCCCGGGAGTGGCCCGCAACTTCATTCGCAACGCCACGAAGTCCGATGGGCTGGCTGCTGTACATCATCATCCTCGCCATTTTCCAGCCCGGTTTTTTTTTTTACTTCTTTTCGTTGGGCTTTCGAGGAAGTTGTGGAAAGCGGAATTGGAACGGAAGTCAATATTCTTAAAAGCATCCTGTGCTTGCGCGGAATGTATGCCTGGAATGGAATGCGCACCGAAAGGAGGCGGCCCCCGAAATTGCTAAACATGTTACCAGATGTTGCGCTCCGCACTGGCTCTCGTTTTTGACGTTGGTCTCGTCTAGCTGGTGGGGATGGTGGGTCTCAGGTCTCAGCAACGATATTGTTTTGCCGTTACCGACAGCCAGCAATCGAGCAATCGAGCAGAACCGGGTACCGGGTACTTGCCCGTTTTTTGGGTGTTTGTACCGAGCAACTATTCACGTAGCGTACAACCAGAAAAGAGTCAAAAAAGAAAAAAATTGAAAGAAGGATGAAAAGTATGATGGAATAGCACCGCACATCTGGTCGCCATTCGCAGTCACAAATGGCACTCCCTGGGGGGACCCCGGTCACAAGACTCGTTGCAATCGTTTTCGAATAATCGAAACGAAATCGCATACATTTTGCCATCGCGGCCCCGTTCGATTGGTCGTCTGTGATCGTGTGCGCTGGCCCCGTTGGTGCTGATCTAGTGGCTGTCTGATGGACCTAACTGTAACTCCAGTTACGGGCCTCGAATTGGCCACCAACATTCTTATGCACGTACACGACGACGACCGCCTCTCGGGAGACAAGATGAAGTCTCGAGGAAGCATGAGATGATGGTGATGGTGATGATGTTACGCCCTCTTACGTTCATGTCATGCTGAATGCATTAGAGCCACGGCCAGCATCCTTCAACCGTCCACCAACCGCGCGAACGACAGTCACTGAACGACGGGCCTCAAGACGCGCTCACTACGTCGATCGACGGGTCCTCGAACGTGCCTCGTGCAGCCTCGTGGTCCATCGAGCCGCACTACACCGTGTACCACAAACAGCGATGGGATTGACTGACGGCCATAATCGTGCACACGTCGTCGTGCGTCGTCATTGTCGCCTCGCGTTCACTCCGTTACCTCGATCGCAACAACAACAATTGGTGCCAAACGGTACGGCTGCACGATAACGTGACGGCATGGCCGGGAACGCCCGGGTGCATGGAAATATGAAACAAACATGAGCCAGCGAACGAGCAGCGTTGTCGTTACATTGTCGTGTACTGGGGCGCCTGAGCGCAATCGAATTGGGCTGCAATTTGATAGCCATATTACAGTCGACGACGCGGAACATTCTGACACGTCAGCGCAGTGTCACGTTTGTGAATTTTATGCTGCAGCATGTAACATCCAACAGGAATGCCCGTTACTTGTCTTGCATCAGTCACTATGCACGCACGTGGCGCTCGATTGACTCGTTACTCGCTTTTCACTCACTTGCATTGCAGCTCATTTGCAACCAGGGACGGACAAACTAAACCAAAGTTGCATCTATCATCCATTCGGGTTTGTTTTGGTCCACAGTTTGTTCCATCCTAGGTGTTGGTTGCCTTTTTTCCTTGCCATCGTTTCTATTTCCTCCTCGTTTTTTTGCTCTCCCGTTTTTCACTTCACTTCACTTTACTGTTGACAGTTTGCACACCTTTTGTAACCGTTTTCCGAGTAGACATAGTTTTGGTAAGTCCGTAGTCACTGCACCCCTCCTAGCACCCACAACACAACCACACAGATACAGACATGCATACTAGCACATACGTTTTTTTTTAGATCCTGCTTGCTTGCCAACATTGTGCCTTACTGTAATACTGTATCTCTCTGGCTAATACGGTGCCTGTGCGTTACGTTTCGTGCCTTTTTAGTGTTACCTTGTGTTGTAAACGTCTGTAAAAGTGACGCATTTCGTGACTCGCAACAATCTGCAGTGACAATCGACAGCTGATGACGAATAATGGACACCGACGGACACATTAAAGACGGCTAAGCGAATGCAATTTGTTGGTAATTCGGAGTTTCTTTCTTCATTTATGCTGTTTATTACGAATCGCATTCGCATCACAATGATTGCAAGAGCAAAATGAACGTTCTTAATGACAGATTAGTGTACTGCTGAATGAATTCGACGCTGGACAATTGATAGCAAGCAAGCACAGCTACAGCTCTAGGCGAGAAGACAGTGTTCCCGTGTTTTTTTTTACAACAGCTGTCCACCTTCCTTTTTTCAATTCTTCAAACAAACTTGTGTTCTGTGTTAATCTGTCAAAACTTTCTTGCTTCTTATACCTTCAACAACCCAACGATTAACATGCCGGTCTCTCGGATAATCCCGAAAAGAAGTCAAGTTTCTGAAAATGGCCGATCAACACTAACCCACAGTGGCTACTAACGAATCGCTCTTCTTCCCACACTACAAACACACTCTCTGTCCCCGTTTGGTTTCGTTTTTTTTGCGTTTGCTGGCACATTATCGTCGTGTGTGGTATATCTAGCGCCTCTTCTTGCTCTTCTTTTCTGTGTGATCCAAATCGCTCCTCAAAACGATCACTCAACATCACTTTTCCTCATTTTCATCGCCTTTTTGCAATACCAAAAGATAAAGCAAACAAAAAAAACAATAGAATTTCACTTGTCGCAATCATTACAATAACAATAATAATCACATAACATAATACTGTAAAACAAACTGTACTCCACTGTATCGTATTTTTAACACATGATTGTCTCTCTCTCTCTTTCTCTCTCTCTCTCTTCTCTTTTTCTTTTTCCGTTTTTCTTCTCTTTTCCTTCCTGTCTCTCTCTCTCTTTCTCACGTCTTCACGCGGTGCTTTGCGTCGCGTTGGTGTTGTTACTATTTTTCTTGTTTTATCTTTTCCTATTTCTTCATTTTCTACCATTTCCTTCTTTTTCTACTACTTCTTCTTGTTCTCGTTCCCTGCGAACCACTACCATCGCCTTTTGCTGCTGCTCCTGCTGCCCGTAGACGATGCCCGTTCTGCGGACATTCGGCAATCACGTAGCCTAGCGGGAGCGGGGCGACCTGCCGGTAGTGCCCCCGGTAGTGACCGCATCTACCGGTAGTGCCGGCGGTAGCAGTGGTGCCAGTGGTATTGGTGACGGTGACGCGCACCACGATATTTACTACTATCACCCCCGCCACGACTGCCAAAGCCGTAGCCTCGAGCACAGCTACGAGCAGCACGGTGAGCACACCAAGAAGACACCCGCACACAACAAACAACAGCACCACAACAACAATCACTACGCCACCTACCACTACTCGAGCACCAAATCGGGGTCCCATCACCACCAACAACAACAGTACATGTACACGAACAACAACAGTGGCCACCAATACCAGCTGCCAGTGAATGGCGCTGGTAGTAACAACAATGGCCACGGCAGTCAATCGAAAAGTCGCTCCAAAGCGTCCCACGGTAAACGCGTAACCGAGTATGACCGAACCAATAGCACACCGGCCGGTCTGGCAGGTTCACCGGAGACGGAAAGCGTGATCACGGGTTACTACGCCGGGCCAAAGTCGACGGCGACGGGTTCGGTGACCAAACCCAACCGGAAGCTCAGTTGTGACCTCGGTGAACCGCAATCCACCTTCGGTGATCCGGCATCCACAACCCACAACAACAGCAACAACAACAAGAAGCACACCAAAAGCAAATCACAGTCCCAGATGTTACTCTTACAAACACCCACCAATGGCACCAACACTAACCAACACACCAACAACCACACTGCTTCGCCGAACGGTGGCACACTGGCGTCGTCGGCGTCACTCGTATCCCACCACCAACACCACCACCAGCCCCGTGGCCCCGTACCAGAGGAAGGAGTTGGCGCGATCTCCGGCAATCCGCTCCTGCTATCCAGCTCCCGTGACAGTTCCCCCGCTGGTTCTCCATCTCCTCCACCCCTACCACCGTTACCCCTTGGGGGTGGTGCGTCTTCAGGTGCCGGCAAGCACACGGCCCTTCCTTCCTCTTCCTCCTGCTCTCCTTCGGCATCGATCGGTCGCAGCGCGGCGTCGCGCTATCCGGCGCTGGCCAGCAATGCAAATAAATCACCCGCACCGACACACCAACAACAACAACAGCAGCAACAGCAGCAGCAATACACTAAGAAGCACAACACTCAGAAACATCAGCAACAGTCGCCAGTAAATAATGGACCGACCGGCAGTCTGGGCAGCTCGCTGCTCGGTGCTGCGGCCGGCGGTGCCAATGGTAATGGTCACGGTGCCAGCAGTCGCACCAGTTAGTTGCCTTCCTTCCTCGGCTAATGGGCTGGCCAGGGGCTAATGGGGCAGTGGCAGGAACAGTGTATCATAAGTTAGGAACGCGTACAAGGCAACAGGCAAGTGGTGGTGGCATCTCTGTTGCTGCTGCTGCTGCTGCTGCTGCTGCTGCTGCTGCTGCTGCTGCTACTGCGAGTGGTTGTCGCAAAATGCTGTTTGTTTGCTCGTCCTTGGACACCTTGGTTGGCTTGCTGTGAGCGGATGCAATCCCGGCGATGATCACCAGCAGCACATGTACCGCACTGGCGTGAACAGGCCAAGTGTTCATCTGTTGAGGGAAAAACAGGGAAAGCAGCTGAAAATCTGACCACTCTTGAGGTCGCTGGTCCGAGGCTGTTGAATCGTGCAGACACAGAGTAGAACACAGGATCCAGAAAGTTCAGAAAAACCCCTCATCAGCATCAGTAGCAGCAACAGCAGCAGCAGCAGCAGTTGTAGAACGCAGAATGGAGAGTGAGGAATAGCTAGAATCTCTTCAAGTAGCGTTGCTGAGAGTGTGCTAAAGGTAGAAGCAGGCATGCAGGAAAGCAGGAAGGCAGAAACGAGGCTGGCAGAATGTATTTACATACATACACATTCGGCCAAAAACCATAAAAACCAGACGGGGCAAGAGTGTGAAAAATGAGTTACGAGCCACTGTGGCAATCGAGGGGTTGTGTGAGGTGCGAACAGAGAACACAACATAAAGCTAGACCGACACCATCACACACATACACTGCTTGCTGGCCAACCGGTTCGCGCATTGAGACTGTTTCGTATCCTCACAATCGGGCTCGAGGAAGAGGAAGCAAAAGGCCACACGATGTCCTCGGTGGAATGGTGGACAGCAACGTACGTCACCTGAGAGATACAGGCGCCCAGCGGCACACAGAGCCCCTTACCATTGGACATCCATGTCCATCCATGCCCAGCAAGTTCGTCAGCCAGCCAGCCAGCCAGTCAGTGTACTTGTATCTGTTGTTCCTCCAAAATCATGCTTCATCCCCCCAAGTTACCAAGCACCACCTAACACCATCATCCACGATTTCATGCTGTTTCTTCCTTCCTGTTTCGTGGTTTTTTTTTCACCTTCCTCACCTTCACCAGATTTAAATCCAATCTACTCCACCCCACCAGCCCTTCACGGCTTCCGCAAGCAACTGCACCGCAATGCATCACATCACGATCACGGAAAAGCAAAAAGGGGAAAATGGTAAAAATGCAGAACGCTCGAAAGTGGGTGCTGCTGGTGGTCCGTAGCTGACCCCGGCTGTGAGTAAGGAGTTTACACACTCGTATCTGTAAGTGTGTGCGCTTTATGTGAAACTGTTTCGTTGGTTTTGGTTTTTTGGTTTTTGATTTGTTGATTTGATTTGTATTTTTTTGCTTTTGGTGTCTCACAATGTTTATTGTTACCAAATTGTAATTAAAGAACTTTTTAATTATTAAAGTTGTAATGGACCTCGGATTTTAAACGCTGTTTGATCAAGGAAACGTTGCACTCTTTATGGTATTGGTCGACAGCATATGAAGCTTTATGGAACTACACTAAATGTAATGCCTCAAAACCATCATCATGTTTATGTAATTGAAGTAAGAACATTCTGGTCGCACGAAGCAATCAAACCCTTGAGCAATCAAACGATACGCCAAAAAGGGCTTGGAAATATGAAATATGCCAGCAATTTTATGTTTCGATTGAATACGAACGTTTTGTTATTTGAAACTAATCAACAACATACCGGGCCAGTGTGCGCCGCTCACCAACTCGTGTATATTTTGCATGCAGAAATGATTGCCCGTTCCTTTGTTTGGCTGCTGAAGGTGGTTTAAGTGCAGGGCTGCCCTCGTTCCGCCAAAAAAAAACATTTTTTTTCTGTGAGCTACCATGCGCCTCCATCGTGGGCAACATGTGTTCGGGCTGAAGGGAAACAATGCGAAAACCCAGCCCATTGTAGATCGTATAACGAACAATGGGCACTTGTTAGAAAAATTGAAGCGCTACCGAGGGGATCGTTGGTTGAAACACCAAAAAAGTTGAAAGTATGGTACCTCCATCGCATGGCGCCTCCATCGTAGCTAATATTCCAATTCCTAGCAGCATAACACAGCATAACACGCCATACATTTGCGGTTCACGGTAATGTTTGTGTTTCGGAAAATCATTCCAAATCCCCTTCCAAGCACGTTACCGTTGTACATTACAACATACTGGCGAGCATCGTACCGAGGGCGGAACAGAGTTTTATGTATTTCCATCTCGTGTATTTCACTAATCCCACGCGGCATGCCAAGTCAGTCACAACCAGTCGCTGTCATGGCATCAGCATTAGTCTCTAGACTGAAAACATCGCACCATGCCACAAACTGACACACGTAATTCCAATTAAAAATCATCTCCGTTCCATGCGACCTCGAAACTCTGTACTCGCATCTCGCGTCTTACAAATCCAATTAATTTACCCAATGAACGGACGGTTCTTCACTGGCTCAAGAGCAGAAGGGGATAAGTAGGAGCCAGCCCCCACTTCCAAGGTCCGCGAGTCCGTTTTTGAGGTTATCTCCAGTGTTGTAACCCTCGCGCCGCAAAACTACAAAACTGTGGACGTGCACTGGGCTGCACGGGCCCGGTTCAGTTCGGTTCGGTTCGGCGGTTAAACTGGCCACTCGAATTGTAATTGAAATCAAATTAGTCGAGCGAACCACCCTCAACCCTCGCCAATGGTTTGTACGGGGTTCGTTTTGGGCCGTGCACGGGTTCAAGGCACGGGCTCCATGGCATGGAGTTGAAGATAAATTTTAGATGAATCTAATTAAAAGATAAAATCTGTTCAAAGTCCTCCCAGGCCCGTGGCCTCGGTCCTGGTCTAATCCCTGACCCAACTCCAGCTTAACCAGATGCCTCGGTGTTACTCTACTCGTTGGTGCGCTTGTTTGTGTGCCCAAGGGTGGTAGTGGGGCGCATCGCGAAAATCGAAAGTTGCACTGCCCCGAAGTTCGGTCCGGTTCGATTCGATGAACGCTTTCAACGACCACCAGCGGCCACTGGCCATCGCAAAACTCGTTAGTAAACAACGGGCGCGCGGACGAAGCCAAATAGCTAGCCGCTAGTTTTTGACCGAACGGCCGTTTGGCATCCGGTGCAAGCAACGGAAAGTGGATAACAAAACGGAACGAATGAACGAAACGGCCGAACCACAAGAGAATGATACCGTTTACCCTAACCAACCCCCAACCCTTTGCCACCATTTTCGCCACGAGAAACTTCATCGTCAACCCCATCAACGGGAAACCCCGGCAGCCGGCTGCGGCTTCAAAACGGCCTTTCGGGGACCAAGCGCCGGTTCGTCTGCCTGTCGTCCCGGTCCAGACCATCGTTCAACCCGTTACGAGGCGTGATGAGGGATAATTTTCAATTATTTACTCTGTCGGCGATGAAGTAATTAGGAAGAAATTAGTAGAAAATAACGACAGTGTCGGTGCAGCTGAAATGGTCGACATTAACTGGTTCCCTTTCTGGTTCCATCCGTTTTTTTCTTTTACACCCTTCTTTGCATCCTCTCAACACTCGCAAACCCCGCCTCACTTCTCATTTTGACACAGTTTCCCGCGTGACAAACCGAGGAGCAATTGTGCTTCCTCCAGGAGTGATTGCGATGCGATGATGGCGATGGTAAAACGGGTTTTTGGAGAACGCTTTTGACGTCTCGGAACGGGAACCGCAGCAATGCGTCTTCAAAACGGACCGCCACAATCATCAGCCAGGATGGCTGCTGTCATTAATTTCGGGGAAACTCAAGACGGCGGCCGCATCATTATTACAAAGCTCCCAGCGAGCCTGAAGAATGCAGCCCACTTCTTGAGGGACTGCGAATGAATGCGCAGCGTGATGAGACGGAAAGGAAGCGAAAGAAAAACGGAACACTCCTTGGGCCCAGCCGTAGCCAACTCAGACAGGCAAGCTGTGAGCCCCTAATGAGCGACGAAATTTTCTGCGCCAACAGTTTTCCACTTTCCGGTATGCCCGAAAATGGCTCCTCGAATGAAGGACTCGAACGATTGTGGGATGATTTTATTTTATTTTGAAGAATGCCAGAACCAGAATGTAACAAGAAAAGCCAATCAATCAAAGCGGTTTTCGGTGCGAGGAAACAATATTTCCTTTAATTGGATGACGTCTTTGCGCTGGTGGACGATGGCATAATGAGGGCCGAAGGTGAACTTTTCCATGCATCTCGATTGTATATTTTGCTGAAGCGTTAAATTGTGGCCATGATTGAACGAAGTGCGGTAACGCAATCGAAGAGTTTTTTTTCTCGACAGATAGAGAGAGACCAATGTTCCCAATGCACATAAAGAGAAGCATATGCTTTCGACGGGTGGTGAGGTAAGGGGCGGAGATGAGGAAAACTTCTCCATTTCTCTCCCAATACTTTGAACACCTTGCATCACTCGACAGGTAGCGGATTGGACACGGTAACACTTCTCGGCTAGAAGCCATCAGCTATCTTCCGCCGTAACGATGGGTTGTCCGCATCGCACCGGTGTCATCGCAAAAATCAACTAAGCCCCGGGCATGACCCACCTACAAGCGCACGGTGTCAATCTCGATGTAGTGGCTGCTTTCTGGTGTCCTGGGGGCTGGGACGTGTTACATCGTCCTGCACCAATCATCGAAGGTGGAAATTGATTTCCTTCGTCAATGATCGGTCGGTCCTCCGGTCTTGTCCCGTCCTGTCCCATCACGTTACCTCTTCACAAGGGCAAACAGATTGAATCAGCGAAACAGATACTTCAAATCCAAGTCTCACCACCCTTCGTTGGGGGATGGGTGTTGCCATCACGTCACCAGCACCCAGAGCCTTCAATGCACCACCTCTTCGGCCAACACTTGATCGGAGGCTGGAGGGCGAAAGTAATCGTGGACGTGGTGGCTAACACACATATCTCTTCCTGCGCACACAAACACACCCACACACAGACACAGTTCTTCTCCAAAAAGTGTCAAACGAGGCAGAACGAACAACTGTCCCGATGGCAGGAAACCAAATCGACCGTCATCGTCGTCGTCGTCGTCGTCGTCATTCCCTCTGGCGCGACTTCAGGGGACGGAAATTGATTTCGATATTATAGATAGCGACCTAGACAATTCAATTTCATCGAAACACCCAAAGGACAACCCCGGGGGCTTGGCTGGCTGGTCGCTGGCTGGCCCCTTCTGTTGGAATCAGCGACGACGAGGTGGTCATAAGGACTTCCGTTCCGCTGACGTTGAACCGAAAGAGCGAGAGCGCTGGAACAAAACACCGGTTCTAATAGTATTATTGGTGCAACACTCGTTTTCTAGCCTAGCACCTGCCGGTGAACGCATATGGACGCGTTGGCCGCCGCCCCCGGGGAACCGAGAATCGGATTGCAGTCGGAGCGCACTGGCAATGAGCGACCTTTGGGCTACTGTTTGGCGACAGAAGGAAGAGGTGAATGGCGTTCTGTTCGTTCTCGGCTGTCGTCTCTCGTCCTGGAGACCACTAGACCATCATCCATGGCGTCCTGGCGTGTTCCAACGGCTTTTTCTACGCCAACTACCCCCCCCCCCCCCCCCCCCCCCCCCCCCGAAGGGAGTAACATCCGGACCAACGGTGTACTGTGGTGCACAGGATAGCGCCGTTGATGGCCATGACGAGGACGAGGACCGAGTGTTTGTGTGTCGAGACACTATCGAGCAGTGGTTGCACCTTCGTTGCTCTGTTTGTTCCGATTCGGTTCTCGATTTGCCGACTCGAACACCGGTGACATGCTCGGAATGCGAGGATCTTGCCTCCGTATGCTGGCATCCCCGTTTGCCGGGGGGTTTATGATCGATTTTGCGTTCTGCCCAGGATCGACTGCAACGATCCGGTGCTGCTTCGAAGGCAACGATGAAAGACAGAGACACCAATGCCAAACGAACCGCCTCCTAGCGTTCGAGGTAAACATTTTAACATTTGAGGTGGAATGTGCTTTGTTTGAGCAAGGAGGAGAGACAAAAGGAAGAAGCTACTGTATCTTATATCAATCCCACCACTCCACCTCTCACGGGAACTTCTCTGCATTTTCTTATGCTTTCGTTGGCGGTACGATAGATGGAGTGGAGCGATAGTAGCGGATACCGTTGTCGGTGAACTCTGGTCGTACCTTCCGTGATCCAGATCCAGCCGAGGGAGTTGAGTAGATCAACGAACGATGCTGATGCCGTGAGGTGGTCACAAGTCTGACGGATCTCATCTCTCACGGAGCTGATTGCGAGGAGACTCGGGAATGTATTCGATTTCGGCTCGTGCGTAGAACACCTTTTGCCTTTCATCTTTGCCTTTTGATAGGTCGCTTGCGATAACGGAATGGAGAAGAGAGTTTATTTCTTTTTTTCTATTTGTTTATTTCTATCGAGCGAGAAACCTCGTATGTGCCTCGTGTTGTCTCGTAGATGCAATCTTTCGCCCAGTGGATGCGAACATAATTAATTAACAGCCCGGCCAATAGCGGAGCGAAAAGCAAAAGCCAATTTCTGACGCAACTCCTTCGTTCGCTCTAATCCTACGCCGTGCATAGCAATGCGGGTGGATTAAATCATAGCAGATGATTTATTTTTAATGATTAACCACACCACCCATACAACAACAGACACCCTCTACGCAACATATCCATTACCGAGCACCAGTTCGGTGTTCTGTCGGTTTTTTTTTTGTTTCCTCTTCCATTTTTTTTTTGCTATTCTCCCGCATTCGTCATCCGTACTGGTACTGCGCTGGTGCCATGATAATCATCGCGTGATTTGTCATGTAAATCGATTCCTATTAGTAATTCAAATGAGGCCATAATGAGTACATTTATGTGCGATCTCTATATCATGATTTCCTCACCGTTCCCACGATCACCCGCAGCTCGGACCGGGCTGCAGCTGCATTCGCGCAATGGCACCGAATGGAGCGAATAATAAAAATGGAAATCCAATTCCAATTCCCGGGCCCACCTTCGCCCGTCTTTTCATTGTGTGCATAATCGTCCACCTGACAACCAACATCAATCGAGAGCCTCACCATCGAACCAATCATAATTGATCGACGTAGAATCGGTAGCCCCTAGGCATACGTTGCCTGCCTGCCTAACGTCTTGCGTCATGCGTAGAGGTCGATGAGTTGGCAGACGGACCTCTGTGTGCTCCGTTTTCCCCTGAGCTCCCACAAATGATTCAATCAAACTCCATTTTACACGCTCCTTTCCACGCTACGGAGTGAAACGTGTTTTCCAGCCACAAAGTAACGACGTAAGCGTGTGGATGATGAGTTGAAACTTTTCCCTTTGCTGGCCCTACGAGTCCCAAGCGCCTTACTGCCTTCACTTGACTTGGTCTGGTGTGTGGTATGTGTTCCGGACGAATGACTTTTTTTCTCAAAAATCGCTCACAGAACGTGGAAAACTCTCGCGGACTCCCTGCTCCTATATGCGAATTCCAACGATCTGGTGTGCTGTGTGTGTTACGACGATGAGTTGCAAAGTTAATGAACCCATTTCAAGCGTGCCAGCGCCCGTTATGTTACGATCGTTAGCTCCGAACCGGCTACGGGCGGCGTCTGCCGCGATGTTTCATCCATTTGCATAGGAGAAATTTTCCTTTAAACTTAAACAAATCCGCATGGAACGTGTATCTTCTTTCGCGCGTGCACACGCGAGACCATAGAAGGAGACCGGCAAAGGC
The DNA here is from genome assembly GCF_943734665.1 of Anopheles aquasalis. NCBI lineage: Eukaryota > Metazoa > Arthropoda > Insecta > Diptera > Culicidae > Anopheles > Anopheles aquasalis. Next base: position 21,825,027 of record NC_064877.1, on the reverse strand, counting down.
GATTGAATATCGTTCTCCTTTGCTTGTCCTAACTGCTGCCAGCTTCACGCCACACACAGTCCCACAGCCGAAAGATGGCCGATATGTTCACACCTGCCACGACAGGCACTCGCCTTTGCACGAAAGATGAGCACGCACGGTGTGGAAGGGTTTTCATTTCAACCGGATCTTTTCTCGTTTCATCCCGATGCCACAAGCTCCCGCGATTCGGCCCAAAATGAGGATTTTCTGTTCGATTCCCCGGACCCTGGTAAGGTGTTGGTTTCGCCGCACTTTGAGCCGCAAGAGCACACGACGGACGGACTCGGAACGGAGCTCAAGCTATCGAAGGTGTGATCACGTTAGACAAATAAGCGTATCTCGGTTCATTTTGTGGGCATGGAATGTGCTGTGGGTTGAAAGTGGCAGAGGCTGTGGCAGGGGAAGGTTCGTTTTCCTCGTTTTCCTTGCCACGATGGCAGGATTTGCAGTGAAGCTCGCCCCAGACCCTCGAAACCAAGCGCACGCTCGCTAGACTCGTAAAACTTTTGATTTTATGTTCCGAAACGGTTTCCAGTCCAGGCGAGGAAAAGGCTTGTGGAGTGCATAAGAGAGAGAGAGAGAGAGAGAGAGAGAGAGAGAGAAAGAGAGGGAGAGAGCGAACCGTAAAATGTTTGGCGTTGTGGAATGGCCACGAGCGACGTCACGCAGCGTAGCAACCCCAGAAATCCCGATAATCATCGGCTCGGCGCAAAAGGCACCGACTGCCCCCTCAAATCCGAATCCGGGGCAAAATCGAACGTCACCGGATGCCGGAATCCGGATGAAATACGGTAGGCAATACGAAGGCCCCTGGTTTGGTTTGGTTTGAGCACAATCCTTGGAGAAAATTTTATTGCTCGAAGGAGGGTTTCGAATCATGTTTATGGTGCCGGCAACTCCGGGAACCAGGATGCATCGAATCCGCTGGAAATGGCTTCACCATCTGCTGCTCCTCCTGCTGCTGCAATCAATACGATGCTCTATCTTATGGGAACCGATCCGTGATCTAACCGTTTCGGGATTCATTCGAAAGCTGCCGGACGGATGAGTTCTTAAGAAAATGTTTTCCTCGGACCACGGATCCGGACGATGAAAGTTTCGGGCTGTAATTGATTCACGGCATCAGCTGCCAGACAGAAATTTCAATTCATAGCTTTTCACACCTTTCCTCTCTGGCGCTAACGCCTCTGTCTCGACACCTTAGCCGAGGCGGATCAGTGCTTCGCAAAACTAAACAAAAGGGCTGTTGCCATCGCAACGGAGTGCAGCATGCATGGCATGCTGCATAACTGCATGCTCGATGCGCTTTATCGTTCCTGCTCATCGCTCAATGGATTGTCTTTGATCTCGCGTGCAAATGCTGAGCGCAGATGTTATCGGGAAATGGAAAACATTATCGTTCCGGGGTTGCAACGAAATGCCAGGAATGCAGCTTCGTTTTATGATAAGCTGCGATTGCAAGCGATCCATTGCGATTTACTCGTTTGAAGTTTGGGGAGAGAAGGGGAAAAAACCTCCATCAAAACGAACGGAAGCCTTCCCACGTGAGGAATTCCATTTTCTTTTTAATGCTCCAGCATCAGATTGGAAACGAAATGATTACCCTACCTGCCTGTCTGCTCGTTCAGTGGCCCCCCAAAAAGTGCCAAATCGAGTCAAATAATAGTTTTCATGCTTGGCTGCCGGAATCGGAAGCCAATTTCGTCTCGATCTCGGTATGCTCGGTATATTCGATTCGGGGCACGGTTCCGTCTGCCGTCAAGGTAAGCAAATTGAGCCTCAGGATCCATCGGGGAAGAGAGAGCGCGCACCGCGTTACAAGCGAATGTTTACCTCCGGTGCACCACGTTAGCGAAAGGGTGAATTTCCTGCAAGCGCTACAACATGACCAATTCCTGGTTACGTGACAGCCACACTTCCCCCAAAAACCCATCCCGTAGAAGCGAAGGGCATTTGGTGGTGCTGTTGAACCCCGGGATATCCGGTTGTCGCTACATATGTAAGCGGCCATACCTTTTTATTAGCCTCCACGCTGGAGTGGAGTGTTGGTGTGCAAACACACAGACAAGCGCATCTAAAAGCGATAGTGCTGCATGGTACGCAATCATGCCGAGAAATCTGTCGCATCTCGCGCCTGTGTTCCGTTCGAATCGGTTTTCGACACCAAGGGCCACAATCAAAATGTAATGCCGACGGCCACGGACGCAAGCGCAAGCAACATAATAAATACAAGTTTCTGCCGTCCCTTTCCTGCGTGCGCCAGCAAATCACCGACCTTCAGGATGCTGCCGGATGCTTGCAAACAGTGGATGGGAATCAGATATCTTTTTGGACACTCCTGGACGCTTTCTCTCTTTCTCTGTGTCCCCAGGGAGACTATGGGTTAAAGAGGATCCATCCGGAGATTCCCCAATTGGGCCTGGAAGGCCGTAAAGTCAACACACAACATCCAGCGCCGGGGACGCATTTTGATCCAAAAATAACAAAGCGAAGCAACGGCTGACAGAGCCCCGTGGAGGACGGAGGAGATGGGCCATCAGTCTTGCCCCCACGGTGTCCGTCAAGTGCACTGGTGCGTAGCGATGAAGATGAGCCTTCATCTCGGCGCGGGTTCATTCCTCCAGGGAGCAGCTCCTTGTCGGGGGAAAAAATGGAATTTCATTTCATTCCGATTGCGAAACCGACCCGGCTCCACGTTGCTCCGGCAAATTGAAAGTCGCTCATGCCGCACCGAAATAAACAATTTTTGCTGATGAGAGTCCTGGCCATCGGTCTGGCCAAAGGCGGTTTTGTACATTGTTTCCCTCGATTTCCCCTGCAAACCCCCGGGGTTTCTGGTTACATGTACCAATTCATATTTCCAACAACGTAACCGGGCATTGTCGCTTATCTGTCCGATGACTCTGAGTCTTCGAGCGCCATTGCTTTCCGGGGAGAGAGAGAGAGAGAGAGAGGAACAAATATGGAGATCATCTTTGGCGTACAATTCTATCCTGCTTGCGGCACCAGTCGCCGTCGTTTACTTCATTCCGATCGAGGCGGTTGATTGAAAATAAATCGTTTTGCAAATGTAATCGAACACCGGAGACATGACTAAAGGAGGACGTGAGAGAGGTTGTCAAGAGACGAGAGCAAACACCTACAAATGGAAATGGATCCGGTTTCAGTAGTTGTGACCGCAGTGCGGCATATGGTTTTACATTTCCGTTCTATTGCTTTTTTTCTTAAATTTTCTTTCGAATTTGTTTCTTTACTTTATAATTTTCCAATTGGTTTTCTTTTTTTTTCTTTCCTCCTTTCTGTTCCGTTTCTTAAACATATTCTCACTCGCTAGTCGACTAACGTCGAGGAGTTGCTGCATGCCCATCATCATCTCCAGCACCACCATCAGCACCACCATCAGCAGCAGCAACAGCAAGGTCTGCAGCAGTTGAGTGCAACCGGTCTTGAACCGATGGCTTCGGATGCCGATCTGGTGCTCAGCACCCTGCGCCACCAGCGTGATCTTTTTAGTGGTCCTCTGGGAATCCCCGATGTGACGACGCGTGTCGGAAGCGTGATCCATGCGTTTGAGACGATGGCACGCCAACGGCAGTCACTGGGTTCGGGGCGCACCGAAAAACCGTACGATGCGACGGCCACGATCGGTGGCGGTAACTCCAAGTATCGATCGCACCGTTCGAACGTGAAGCGTGTCGGTGCTGATACGGTTAACCGTCACAAGATTATCCTTCCATCCCCGAACCTTTCACCGACATCGTCGGCCGAGGTTAACGATCCTTCCAACGCGTCCGGTGGTCACTACCTTCCGCTGCACCTATCCGCCGGTCCGGAGGGCATTTCGCAATCGAATTTCCCATCACAACAGCATCAGTACCATCTTGCTTCTTCGACGCCTCATCATCCCCATCCTCTTCATCATCATCATCATCATCTACCTCCCAGTTCTTTCTCGTACACCGATCCGCATGGTACGGGGCTGCGAAGACACACGACCGCCGGGGGTGCCAGTGGGCGACTGATGGGTGGGGTGGGTGGCGATACACATATTGAAAACAATAACTCAGAGCACAGCTCCGTGCAACCGGGTCACCATCACGGTCAGACCATTCCACGGGGGCTGGCCGTCTTCCCCTCGTCCGCGTTCGGTCACCACGGTCATTCCAATACCACCGGCATGGCAGCAGCAGCAGCAGCAACATCGGCGGTTACCGTCGGTGGTGCCGGTTCGCCACAACCGCAGCACTACCAGCCAGGGAACGAGAATGAATCAAGTAATTTCGATTCGTTAAATCTAGACGATGATTACCGTAAAAGCTCTTTTGGCAAGCAGTCAAAACTGCTCCAACTCCAACAGCAACAGCAACAACGGCAACCATCTAGCTCTAGCTTGGCCGATACGATGCCATCGGTGGCTCGCAATCAATTCACCGGCGGTGCTTCCGGCACTGACCGCCCAACGAACCGGGGACTGTGGAGTCTGTTCGGTGGCACCAAGGGACCGCCAGTGTTGGAGCATGCCAGTCACGCCACCAGCGGCTACAGTAGCAGCAGAAACAATCCGAATGTATTTTTCAATGCTAGCAACTCTTCCTCTTCACCGACGATAACGTCGATACCATCGGCGGTGGTAACTACTTCACCCCCAATGGCGACCACATCTACCACCACCACTACCGCTACTACTACTACCACCAGCAACGGTAGTACAACAATGCGCTATTACAACCTCGACAACACTAATGGTGCCAATCGACGTTCGACCATGGTGCATCCGAACCACCGATCGTCAGCCGGGGAACAGCAGCCACAGCAGGAGTCTCAGTTTCTGCCCGACTCCCTCGATGACACCCTGGTATCGGTCCAACGGTACGGTGAGTTCGACGCCGATAACGAGCTCGATGACGGCCAGGCAACCGCCAGCGGCAACACGGGCGCCGGTGGCGACAAGTTTCTGCGCGGTTCCACCGTCAGCCAGTCCTTCATCAAGAACGTACGAATCATGA
>NC_064877.1:21812500-21815000 GCF_943734665.1 Anopheles aquasalis | reverse complement strand
AGGTGAAAGAAACCGAAGTGGTTGTAGAGGCTCCCGCCCCGGTTGAAGAAAAGGCGCCTTCACAACCATCAATAGATGAGATTACGGATCATGACCGTAACGGAACGAATGGTGTAGAATCCAGTAAGTTGGATTCGGTGAAGGAAAAAAAATCACTGACGGAAGAGAGAAAAAAGGATGGTTCGTCAAAGTCATCTGCAAAGGACGAGAGCGAACGGAAGAAAGACTCTAGCCACCGACACAGTTCGAGCACACGCAAATCATCATCTTCATCTACCCATCACAAATCATCTGAATCGTCAAGCAGGGAGCATTCGAACAAAGAACGTTCTGCAGCGAGCAATAATAGCAGCAAAAGCAGAAGCAGCAGTAGTAGTAGCAAAAGTTCACATCGCGATAAGGATAGGGAAAGTTCGAGGAGCCATTCTTCGAAGCATTCCTCGGATAAGGACCGTCACCATGGGTCTTCAGATAAAGAGCGTTCCCATAGTAGAAGCTCCTCATCGAAGAGCTCAAGTCACAGTAGCAGTAACCACAAAAGTAGCAGCAAAAGTAAAGAACACCATAAAACATCCTCATCGTCGTCATCATCATCGTCCTCGAAGAGAAGATCTTCATCGGCTACTGAGACTCCTGCTGCAGCAGAGGAACCAAAACCGGTGCACCCGTCGGAGGATGAGATCTACCAGGAGCTGGTCAACAACCCCCCGAGTGACATCGATATGGATAGCGATGATGATGATGATGTGATGCAGCAGTGCAAAATGATTTTTGAAGAATATCAACCTGACACACAACCGAACGAGGCAAAGGATGCGGGCAAAAATGGGCATCTTGATTTGGTGGACATGTTTGCCGAAAAGCCGAACTACGACGACAATAGAAAGAAACGTGTGGCGTACGAAAAGAGTGCAACCTCGTCGAAACTGCTGCCTGCGGTTGAGAAAAAAACCAATCACATCCAGAACGCCATCAAGGTAGGCCGCTTTCCAGTCGCCGTGGAGGTTCGTTTCTTTTTTTCTGCTCCTAAAACACTTTTGTTCCCCTGCAGTCCGTTTACTTGCGCCAGGAAATCGTCCGGAAGCAACAGGAAGAGTTGGCGGCTAGGAAGCGAGCTGAAGAAGAAATGAAGCGACAGATTGCGGAAGAAACCCGCAAAGCTATGGCCAAACTGGCCACACCGCCGACGGTACCCGTCAACGGTACGCAACTGTCGCCAATAAGCTCGAGCACTTTCTACAACAAATCGCCCGATGCCAACATCAGCACTCCCAAAAGTATGTCACCCTTGTGCCTCCAAGAACCACCGATCGCATTTGATACATTTCCGGTTTTGTTTTCCCGTGCCCAGGTCGATTCACCCCTGCCGTCAATGTACTCGCTTTTCAAAAGGCGAAAGAAAAGATAGAGGAGTTGCGAAGAAGTCAATCCGCTGCACGTACTCCTGCCCAGACTGCTTCGAAGGCGGGGACACGGGTGGCGCATGCCGGAGCGGCCGTCGTTTCCACAAGTGCAAGTCCAGCTGCTCAAGCCCCACCAATCTTAGAGCCAACGTCAAGCAAAATCTCCTACAATGTCCGTATGCAGTATTATGGGCTGATGGTAAAGCACTGTCTGAATATCTATCCCAGCTGTGAAGACGCCTGGGATCGAGCACAAACGGAGGAGCTGGCAGTGATGAAAAAATGTAGCACGGCAATGATCTACAAAAGCAGTGCTCTGCTCACGATCAACAAGCTACGTAAGGAAGCGGTTGAGTCCGGCAGCGAGGCAGCAGAGAAGTACGTTATCGCAGAGCCTTTTATGCATGCAGAAAGTGATATTTTTGTATTTTTTACACTTTTAGGAACAAAACCGTATCTCACGACGTTATACTGGCGGGTAAAATGGTGAACAATATCTCCTGGAGTGTGAACAAAAAGTTGTAAGTCGTGCTGTGCGATAAGGGTCTTGTCCTTGTTTTCATGAATTTCTGTTTCCTCGTTCTTGGCAGGAAAACGGAAGTTAAAACCTCGGCGTATACCATTGACAACGCACCGTCTACGGTCGCTTACAAGATGATCTACGAATGCATCCTCACCGAGGAGCAGCTCCGTTCAAACGGATTCCCGCGACCAACCGACGTAGCGGGTAAGGCGAAGATGTACACCGCCAAACCATCGCGGCCTCCCAATGAAAACGAACGCTACTGTTCCCGGTGCTCAAAGGTGTTCAATGTTGAACTGTACGACGAGCCACAGGTGGATGCTTGTAACTATCATCCAAAGAGCACTTGCTACCGGCGTGGTTTCGCCGACAATCTGCACAACTGTTGCCAACAACCGTCCGGGACACCCGGTTGCATGTACGCCAACTATCACGTATCGAGCTACATGGATTACGATAACCTGACAGGATTCGTGAAGACAATCGATACTCCAGAGGACTATGAACCGTCGAAGCGCGATGTGTTCGCGCTCGATTGCGAGATGTGCTACACGACCGGTGGGCTCGAGTTAAC
>NC_064877.1:21805000-21810000 GCF_943734665.1 Anopheles aquasalis | reverse complement strand
GGTGTGCGTACAGCTTCGCGGAACTTACTCTCACCTTCTGCCCTACATCGGTTGATCCAGCGGTCATCCTCCTTGCACAGTGACTTACTTAAGGCGCGATTGCCGATAGCCGACTCCGCACGCCTTGCGCAACACCATAATTGTTCGACCAAAGAGCCCACCACGCCCTCAGTGGGTCAACGTGATACGCGAAAACAATAGCGCCCCGCAATGGTGTTGATATTGCTGTTGATGATGATGCGGTAAACTCACTCACCTCCAGCGCCACTTGGTCGAGTGTCCGAACGGATTGTTCGCACGGGCAATGAACACATCCTCATCCCGATGCGCATCTCGGCTGTTGGTGATGGGCCACTTGATGCGGGCGTTGCTGCTGTTGGTGCGCTTGTAGATCTCCTGCAGCTTCGCTCCGACCTGTTCGCTCAACAGAACGCCGGTCTGCTTATACCGGCCAGCTGCATTCGTTAGTGCCGTTTGGTTCAGGATTCCATTTACCGATGGTTTCAGCGATGGTGGCCGGGGTGTCATCGTTTGGTGTACTGGCTGATAATTGGACGGGAGAGACGCTTTCGTCGGGGCAGTAGGTCTCGATCTGATTGATAACGAAGAAGTTAAGAGTTAACCCGTGTTCTCCATGACCCGTCACGACCTTTCTACTTACTTCTCCTGCACTGGATGGTCGAAACGATGACCTTGAATCTCCCGCAGCCCACCGGCCCATCCATCGAGTCCCAGATCCTCCCAGCCCACCGATTGCGTGTATTTTTGGATGTATGGTGTAAATAGTGGTGCCGATGATGCAGATTTTCGTACACTTTCCTTCGTCATGCGACGACGTTCCTCATCCTCGAGATCACGATTCAGATCGTCCATAAACTTGATAAAATTTCGCTCAGTACGCACGTTCTCCTCGACCACCTTCAGCGTACCCTCGTCCATCGTGTCCTTGTCGATGTATTCGAAGATTTTCTTCTCGAGCACCATATCACCGCCTGGTTTCGTTGCTGGAGTGGTTCGATTTGGGGTTCGCCCGGTAAATTTGTTCACCGTGGTGATGTTCGGGAAGTCGGCCTCCTCGAAGTCACTGCGCTGGTAGATGAGCTTACGCACGTGGTTTTTGCCGTCCATCGGCAGCAGGAAGACATACGTTGGATTGAGATTTTCCATGTTGAACAGTGAAAGCAGGTAGTTGTCCAAGGTGCTATTCTCCTGGTCAATGTTTAGGATGTGTTTGATTTGAGTCTTCATCTTTGCGATCCTTGGTGGCTCCTGTTGTAGGCCGTGATGCCGCGAGTAACGCTGAGAGGCCGCTAAGTCCGTTCCCCCGGCCAGTGGATATACATCTTTAAACAAAACAGAAAACGGGAAGCATTTTATTGTTTTGGAGTGCTACACGACTCAACTGCTACACAAAGGACACTTGCTGCCCGCCCGAAAACACTGGCAGGTTTGCGCCACGAAAAAGCTCGTTTTGTCGACCGATTAGTTACACACGAAACTGTCGCGACATAATGCCTCGTGCCACAATCCGGCAGCCTGGGGGGAATTCAGGTTCAGGTACCTTTCACCGTATCCGGCTCACTGGCGGAAGTTGAGAACGGTCGTATCCGAGTCCGAGGCACCGCTGTTCACACTTACCCACGGTAATGCCGCTGGCTGCGCAGTAATCGTGAACTACCAAACAGCCCAACAACACCAGCACCAGATGCACGACCATCCCGGACCGTAATGAGTCGTAACGAGTTATTAAAGTTAACCGATTCGTCATGGCGTTACCCACTGTGCCGTTGCATAAAGTGCAATCCAACGCCTTTGGACGACGTGCACTACTTTCCACGCTGCACTAATCTTCTTTCACGACGCTTGAACGACGACACTGTGAACGTGAGCTGGTGGTCTTGCGGCGCCCACTAGGACACATCCGTTCCGTCGAAAAACCGGTGAACCGTTATCGGCGAGTAGCTGGACGCAACTGACGAGACCATGGAAACACTAGCGCCCACCAAGACCTGCCCCAGCGAGCGAGCGAGCGAGTGGGCCCGCGTGGATCATCGTGGCGCCTTCGACGTGCTGCAGTCGACCTACCCCCGCCAGCAGCGCCAAGTGTGTCCGTGGAGGAGGGATTGGTGAACCATCGGCGCGCTTCGGAAGTGTTTGAAGGGTGCGAAAAGAACCACCCGCCGGGAATGATTTGCCATGCTGCTGCTGTTGCTGCTGCCCCCTGCCGCTGTGTTGAGCCTCGGGCGAACACGTGCGATGAGAATCATTAATACAAGAGAAGACGCCGTTTGATTCCATTAGGTGGACGAGGGGACATCTGCATAAAGTAATAGTTTAGCGACGCGAGATAGGCTTGTCGACATGAGTCGAGTTTTATGTCTTCTGGGCTGTCTGTACCAAAAGTATCCTTTCTTGCATATTAATGGCAGTGCTTCCACTTCCGTGTTTGTGTTCTGATGGATTGCAATCTAGAGAATAGACTTATAGATCAGATCGTTATATTTGATGGGCAAGTCTTTAGTATTAAGACTAACGTAATGCTGTTTCCATGAAGAATCTTAAATTTATCTGATTTGTTTATCCATTAGTATCCGACGAGGCGCAACATATCCGGGGAATCCATGCTATTCAGAAAAATATATTGCACCACAAAGTGTCACGTGTCACGTTGCGGGTTTCTTAATGCTTTCGTCGTGGTGCACAATGCACCCGCTCCGATTCGCAGGTTATCCAATTATACCCCGGGAATCATCACTAAATCAAACATTGTTGGAACATTGCGCTCATAATGCGAAGGTGCCCACCTCAGCGTTGTGCCCATGAGCGTGGCATCCAGCCCGTGGTTCCGCTTCACCTCAGATGTCGCCCGGCCATTGCTTGCGACTGTCTCGACACTGTCGACCTAATGCGGAAAACGCACCAGCCCTCTGAGTGCGGTGCTTTTCTTGGTCTTGTGACCACTCGTTTGGCGGAAAACTCGTTCATCTCGCGCGTACACCGGTTTGGCGGCTGTGTTCCCTCTGCAACTCTCTTTGCCCTCACTTTTCCCCACTTTCTTTCTTCGGCCATTTCGCTTTCATTCGACTACTGGGCCAGAGGCTTTTGCATGGCGCGTTCCCTGCAGTCATCCGCCCCTTTCCACCGTTCGGAAATCCAATCCGGTTCCTCTCGGCGCGCTTTGTTTGACCACGATCATGATCGGTTGGCCCAGTCCCGCCCGCCGTGCGACCAGCAATTCGCGCGATTGCGCAATGCGGCCAACTCGGTTCGAATTAAGCGCCAACGTGCGCGCCGCACTTGCTAAGACACCGCACTGAATGCGAGCACCCGGTTGGTGGTACGTGGTTGGTGTACGCATTTTCCGCATCAGCAGACCATTTATGGTTAGCACGAATTATGGATCTCCTCTCGGTGAACAATACCCTCTCTGGAGCTCTCATTACGTCCTGCTACCTGACGGCATTTTGGGATGCCAAGTAAAACTGAGATCAAAAAGAGTAATTCTGGTCGACGGAGGGAACAAAATACTAGAGGGAATGTAATAATGAGTTTTCTTGTTTTTCGTAAAATTGGAAATACAATTTGAGCATTATACACCCGGTGGCCTTATGTAGCACCGGGTAATCGAATCAACGGCCCCTAGCAGCAGCGAATGGTGTGTTTGTACTTCCATCCATCATCAACCTGTCTATTACTCAACGTTTGATCTCAATGGCGGGCTCATTATCGCTACCATTAATTATGTGTGGTAAGGATTATTAGTTGATTTAAGGTTTATGTTTTCATATTACCGCTAATCGCTTATCGCTGCTCCTCTGGCATCTCTGGAGACCTGTACCTGCTTCTAAAAGCGACGAACCCTTCTAAGAAATTGTCATCATGCATCGGAAGATGTCTCAATGGTTTCTACTGGTGACCGTTAAGGCGGACACTTGAAGAAAAACAGCCAAATTAGGACTTTGAAAGAGTTTATTCGTATTCATGTGAAGGGATAAGATGAATAATTAGCGCTTAGTTTAGGTAATTTTCAGTTTCTTCCCGCAGAAGAATGCCTTGTTGAGCTTTTTCGCGAGCTTCGCTTGTGTGTACCCCGCTCACTGTCCCGCTCACGGACCGCTTTCTGTTCCATACCCGTTTCAATCAGTACCGCACTTTCCCGCATCAGCATCCGGGCAGCATGTGGCGAGCCGTCGCTTCGATTCAGCATAATCGCGTTGGTGCACATGAGCAGAATGTCACGCTGGAATTCGACCGTAGTTCGGATGTTACCGTTCTCGATGTTACGCTTAATCTGCCCCAAATCCATCGGTCGATAGATAAGGTCGGCGGCATGTTCTTCGGGGAGCGATTTCTGGAATGCTTCCGCATTCTTTAACGCCGCAATCCTAGAGTACACGGCCAGAATCGATTTTTTCCAGGCACGATAGTCACGATCCTCGCTCGAAGCTGGTGAACCCGGGATCGAGTCCATGACCGGGGTGGATGAGTAGCTGCGTTTCATCTTCTCGTTCGTTTCATCGTCCTGCATCACGTACGGGCTTTCGGAGCGATCGCGATCCCGCAATTTTCTCAGTGATCGGCCCTCTGGCGTTTCCTCGGTCCGTGAGTATCCCGGTAGATCGTCCTTCAGCTTCTGGGCCTCGTCCGTTTGCCGGCGTCGCGAGTAGTCGCGTTTCGCTTTCCCGATCTTCATCTCGATCAACGAATCATCATCCGTATCCGTGACCGTTAGCACCGGATCCTCCGGAATGCTTTTCTTCACTGGCTTTTCCGTGGCTTCTGGCTCTTTCATCTCTTCCGGTTCTTCCGTCACCGTTTCCTGTGCATCCTCGAACACCTCGTCCTCGGACACGTGCTTCTCGTCTTTCGCCTTTTGGATTGACAGCGGCACGATCGGTTCTTCGTCATCTTTGAAATCGTACTCCGAAGCTGCTAATTTGTCCATTGCTTCCTTTTTAGCCTTCGCGTCATCCGTTGGTTGGGCGGCAGCATCCACCGCC
>NC_064877.1:21642500-21785000 GCF_943734665.1 Anopheles aquasalis | reverse complement strand
AGACCCGCGATCAGCCCGGTAAAGTTTTGCTGCAGTGGCAGTGTCCCCAAACCGAACAGGGTGCAGCCGAGAATTAGTAATTTGATCATAGCTATGTGTGGTTTCTTCAAGCTCTTCCAGTGGCACAGCACCAGCTGCAACATCAGCGATGCCAGCACACCAGCTATCGAAGGCAGTGGTCCAACCTGTGGCGAATTTGTGGAATAGGAAAAAACGTTCATTAGCCATGATGCCAGCGACTACTACGAACTACTGTACCTCTGCCTTGTACGGCACAAATATTGCACTCGTTAGGTTCCCGGCAATGCCCGATCCAATATACAGTATGGCGGTCCGCAGGGGCCCGATCAAGCGTTCCAGGTCGGCCAACAGCACGTGCTGGAAGGCGACACTGACCAGCAGATGGAGCAGACCGGCATGCAGACACAGCGACGTGAACAGACGATAGAACTGGTCCGGGTAGTCGGTGGCCATGAAGTGAAACATGCCACAGACATCGTTCAGACACGAGACCTGCCCGAGAGAAGTGAGTGAGTGCATCATCATCTTAGTGTCCCAACGGTTGCGATGGATTCAGCAAAATGGCCTTACCTGCGAGCACAGCGATGCCTCCTCGTGAAAGTACCCGTTAACGAAATCACAGTATTCTCTGGTCGTGATGCGACACTCGCCGTACACGCCGATGCAACACGGATGGCCGATCACCTCGCATACCTGCGGAGAAAGGGGGAGGTTACGGTTACGGTGGCAAAACGAACTCATATGCCTGTGATGGGCCCAGGCGTCGTGCAGGTTTAGGATAATGCAAAGTACCATGTGCTCGGCCGTGTGGTCCTTGAAGCGGAAGCGCTGCGACAGCTGATTGTTCTTCCGGCAGATCGGCCACTTGGTGATATCGTCCGGCCACTCGTGCGGCGCTATCGAAGCCGGTGCGTCGCAGTACTTTGGATCGAGGCCGCAAACACTGCCCGAGATGCGCCCTCCCGGTCCCGATTCACCAGGTGACCACTTTTTCCACGTGGCTATCGTCTTCTGGTGGGAAAGCGGTGGAGATAATTAGTCAACCGTGACCGCGGGCGGACGGTCGCGCGGAAACATTACCGAAGGCCATCCCCGGATGGAACAGTCAGCCTGAGAGCTCTGCACACAACCAGAGTCATCGTTGCGGATGCAGCAGGCCGTCTCGCGCTCATGCTTACGGGTACGGGACACCACGTCCATGATCCGGGCATCGCGCCGCATACAGGCCCCGTACTTGGCACCCAGGTGTATCAAATCGGCACTCCGCAAACCGATCCAGATGTTCCGTGGCTCCTGATGGTGTACCTGAGGATGGAACGTGGGGGACACTGTAACCGGGAACGGGGAAATCTGGAATTGCGTGGTCGCTATCGAGCCTTACCTGCTGCAGACTTAAGCTCGTCACTAGCACCTGCGCCGACCGGTACTCCATACCGATGCCGATCGGTCCGAAGCCGTAGCATATCAGCGACAGCACCATCACCACGATCTGGACCGTGTTGATCCAGTACGTGAAGAAGGGCCGATAGTCGTACCGTTCGTCCAGCAGGTTCGGTCTCAACAGTTTCACCCGGTTCCGGACCGGGCGCACCGAGTTGTCCAGCACACCGTCCAGAATGTTGGATGAGATACGCTGTCCGTACACTCCCGCTGCCGGATCTTGTTGCTGGTTGTGCTGTTGCTGCTGCTGATGCAGTTCCGTCGATTTCGTGCGCCAACCATTGATGATGCCACTGCCCGTCGTCCGGTCACCCTCGGATACGTACAGCTGACGGGAGTTGTTGTCATGTGCGGCACCCACGGCCGACCCTGCACCCGGTCCAGCAATCGCACCCGGTGCCGTCGGTGTGTCGAAGAACGCCTCACCGTCCGGAATCGGTGCGAGACCATCGCAGTGCCCATCGGATCCATCACTTCCCGTTAGCTCGACGTGAGCCGGAGCGAAACTCCGGGACCACTGTTTGTGCGTTCGCAACCGATGCCGCGTGATGCTTTGCACCAGAAAGCTCAACCCACCGTAGATTACGGCCGGAACGGACGGTTTCCTTTCCGCACGGATCAGATACACATCCGAACCGTCGGCCGACTGGTGCTGATCATGCGAACCCAACGAACCAAAGTGCGGATTGGCACGCTGCCGTCGGCTAAGCTCGGTCTCGCGTTCATCTTGACTCTGAGCTGGCAGTATGTCCGGTCGGTCGGATGGTGCCAACGGACCAACACCACCGTGGCCATTCACTCCGCCACCTCCAACGCCTGCACCGATACCACCAGCACCATCATGACCGGCACCACGCTGGCCACCATTGCCGGCCCCCAGCTCATCATGGTCATCGCGAAGCGTTCCGAACCTCCGGCAAGCGAACCTTCGTTGCCGATCATCCCATTTGCTCCGCTCGTACTCCTCATCCTGCTGGCCCGGCAACACTCCGAAAAACTTGGCCGTTTCGCGCCGCACGTACTCCTTGACGCGTTGCTTGCAAGAGAGATTCGATTGCGGAATTCGGAGCAGCTGTGCGTTGCTGCTGCGCTGCAGTGTCGAAGCCGGCGAATCGTTGAGTGACGCTGGACCGTGCTGAAGGTGTGGCATCGAATGGGGAGCGGCGACCAGTGATGGTGCGGCCGCCGGAACATACGGAACGATCGCTGGCGAAGCGATGGTCGGTTGTGCCAGGGAAACTGGAACGGGTGGTGCGAGTGCTGGCTGAGGCGATGGTTGCTGTGGTGGTTGCTGCTGAGCGATGGAAGCGATAGACGAAGCATGCTGCGCTTCCAAAGTTAGCTGTGAATGTTGTTGCTGTTGCTGTTGCTGTTGCTGCTGCTGCTGCTGCTGCTGCTGCTGCGGGCTGGACGAGGAGCTGTTGTGGGTACTGTTGGCTGGGAGGAGCTGTAGCGGTGGTACTGATTGCTGTTGTGCCGTTGCTTGCTGAGATTGTTGTGCGATGGCGCTGGCTGGGTTTGTGGTAGTTGTTTGCGGTGGTAACTGTTGTTGTTGTTGTTGTTGTTGTTGGACGTTGGGTGGCGTAGGTTGCGACGGAATGGAGGTGTTGCTGTACTGCTGTTGTTGCTGAGGAATCAGCATCGAGCGGCTGCTGCTACTCGCACTTATGATGCTCTCCATCGACGGTGCCTCAGCAGTTCCTGTGCGGACTCCACCTGGACCACCGGACTGGACGAACTGGTGCTTGCTGCCATTCCTCGGAATTGTAGCGATGTCCCGACCATCCAGCTGCGACCGGTCGTGAAGGTTATCGTATGTTTGCGAGTGGGACGATTGTGCTGCTGCTGCTGCGGCGTTAACTATGGCCGTTTTGCCAGTACTCGACTGGATCATGTGCGATTGCGAATGATGTAGCTGGTGCTGCGGGTGCTGAAGGTACGGAGAGGATACGGAGTGCTGTTGCTGGCTAGCGGAATGGCCGTGCATCGACGACTGAACAAGGGAAAGCATGCCACTGGTTTGCTGAGGAGAGGTCAGGGATGCTGGACTGATCGGTACCGAATGGCAGCTTCCGTTGGACAGGTCCTGCGGATGATTCAATGGCTGCGGACTGATCGGTCCCGTCGTCTGCGTTGTCTGATGAACCCCCGTCGTCCGGCGCAGTGTGTTGCAGTGCAAACACGATGCACTGCCGGACGTTCCGTTTGGTTCACTCATCACACTGACCGGTGTCGATACACGGTACAGACCCCCGCGTGGTTGATCTAAAAATTCGGCGCTCGACGTGCGTGACATACGGTAGATGCTGCTGCTGGTGCCACTACCGCTGCAGCTGCTGATGCTGCTCGTGATTGACGAGGGTACCATGGTTGGCTGCGAGTAGCGACCGCTACTACTGTTACTGCGCGTCCCGTGGGACGTCGGATGTGGAAGGGTTGAGGTGGCGTTAGGGACTGCCACCAGGGAAGACGGGCACTTGGGAGGTCGAACACGTGCTGGCGGTGCATTGTGGTTGCCACTGTTGCTGGCAGCAGTGTTACTGCCGGTTACTCCGTTGTTACTGCCGCTGCTACCGGTGCCACCGGTGTAGTGGTCGGGCGTTTCGAACCCCTTCGGTGGCGATATCGTGTGTTCGCTTCCGATGGCGCTGCTGTTCGTCTTCACCCGGAAGCCGTACGGGAGAGTGCTGGTGGCGTACGCGTACTGTGCATGATGTGCTGGGGCTACGGCGCGCGAAGATGAGCTGCCACCGTTGCCGAGGGAAACTCCTTGGCCCAACAGTGCGCTCATGAGGGCCTGGGTTTTCGCGCTGGAGGAAGCCGTACCCGGCAGTGGCTGATAGGTTGGTTCCTGTGGCGGTGGCGTCGGGACGTAACGCTTGATCGGTGTGTGCACGTTCGCCCCAAGATAACCGTAGGTGTCGGCAGCCGCTAGCGCGCTGCTGGCACCGGCCAGGAAGTGGGCCGGGGGCGGTATGTATCTATCGCACTGCGGTGACATGTCCCGGTAGCTCTCCGTCAAACTGTGGCGATATCTGTAAGCGGAAAATGGTGGAAATATTGTATGAAACGAACACACTGGTACATTGTGTGAAAAGTAATCCGTGGAAGGTTTGTACATGGCAATCGGTACCAGCAATCGTAGTAGTCCTCTGGCATTTCACTTGGGTGGGATTTCAACACATTGTAACCGCTTGCTTCTTATCACTTATCATTGCTACACTTGGTATTGTTCTTTACGGAAATCAACAAGTTTTCTGTAATAGAACTCCTGATCAATTCCCGATAAGAGAGCTACTCGAGTTGAGGTATGAATCATTTCCATTCATGTGAAAAACATAATCAATTCGAGGAAAATACGGGAGAACTACTAGGACCAGGGCCGTCTGTCAAAAAGAAACGAACGATTAAGCACCAGCCTCGATCACATCCACTCACCTGATGTTCGAAGGACTCGCTGTTCGTCGCTGGATGGTACCGTAGTGGCGATCGGAGGAGTAATGGTGGCTACCGGACGCAGGAGCAGGCGCCGGCAAACCCATGACGCTGTAGTGATCGTTACTGGGTGCCGGTGACGGTGGTTGCAGGCAGCTCGTACTCAGCGGATCCTCTAGCGCACCGAACCGATCGGTGCTGCCACTGCGATCGATCAGCATCGATCCGGCACTCCCTAAACCACCGACGGCCATCGAGCCGTTCGCACTGCCCGCCACCGACCGACTGTCACCGGCAGAACCCATCGCTGGCGACATCGAGGATCGTTGGTGATGGTGATGCGACTGCTGGCGATGATCCACGGCCGGGTGCAGCTCGGTACTGTACCGCTGCACCGAGTGGCCACTGCCGATGGAAACAGTGTCGGCAATGTCATGGTAATTGACCGCCGATGGCAGCGTGAGTGGTTGCTGATAGTGGCTATGGCCGTACGATGCTCGCCGGCCGGAACCAGCGGAACGGAGCGTTCCGCCACCACCCGATCCTGAATACCACGATGGAGAGTGTTGAAGCTGCTGCTGCTGCTGTTGGTGTTGCTGGGACACTGTGGATTGTTGTTGCTGTTGCTGCTGCTGTTGCTGCAACAGTTTAGCGTGATGTGAGGAGGAGGAAGTGGAGGACGAGGCGGCACTGGACTGTGGTCCGGCATTGTTGGAGCGATGGTGAGCCGACGGCTGCTGAAGGTGAAGGTGGGACAGATCTTTCGGCAGCTGATGATGGGTGTGATGTTGGGGCATGTGATGGTGCTGGGTGTTGGGTGGTGGGTCGTCCATCGAGGGCCCCGGACCCGGCCCGGAAGGTGATCGTTGGTGCGGGTTGTTTAGCTGGTGGCCCACCACCTCAATCGAGTCCCGCTATAGCGAGGCACGCCGGACCCCGCTGTGCCGATGTTCCGAGGGCTTTCGCTGAGGCATTCTGTAGCGCTCCGTATGCACGGGATTGCTGTTCGAATTTCGGACTCCACGACGGGATTTTGAGCGCTACGTGACCGAGGGAATCGGCTATACCATTCACTTGCTGCGGAACTGCTGCTGCGGCGTTCGCTCAATGTGACCGCTCGGTGAGGATTCTGTTTGTTGTCTAAGCTCGCTCGCTCGCTCGTTGCCTTACGCCCCTTGTCGTCTGGGGCAGGTTTGGGGTCGTTACTAACTCCAGTAATAACTTAGCTTCACCTCCAGATTGAATACATTCTCCTCAAGTGCTGGCGACGTCGATGAACGATCAATTGCAGCTCTGGACTGAAAATTCAACTCACAACTTTACAAGGCCACAACCGGTAACAACTAACGGTACGTCCTCCGCGGAGAACCACTTTTTACCACTTCACTGATTGAACACTACAATGTATGATCCGGTTCGCTCCTTTATCCCTTGAATGAATTGATGAACGTAGTGCTCCTGAGCGGTTCCTGCTGCTGGAATGCCAAAAATAGAGTTGTCAGAGGTGTTCTATACCCTCAGAGCGCTCGTAATGGCGTGAGTGTGAGGTGCGTTTTATGGTCCACTACGTCAAGGTGTGATGGCTGGTGGCCAGGCCTGGCCTGGCCTGGATAAAAATATCCTCTCATTAGCCGTCACACGCTTTCCGCACACACAAAGCACAAGAGCGAACGAACGGGACACACAAAAGAACACACACGCAGGCACGGGAGACAGGAAAGTCTTTCTCACTAAACAAGGATAAGCGCACCCGAAACCTTTGTCCCGGTACACCTGGAACACAGCAGGTGCACAGAGGAACAGAGGGGATTGGCTCTGGAGCAGCGCCGACGACAAAGAGCATTTATCCGTGTCAGGTGTTCCGCACAAAAGCTGGTAAACAGAGGATTGCGTACCACTGGGCACCATCAACCCCACCCAAAAGGGTAGGGTGGCACGGAGAAACCTGCGCCACAGTCTCGTTTAATCCCTGTACCGAGCAGCAGGCTGTGCGCGTTGCAGCGTTTGATGTGAACCGCCAAGTGAAGCGATGGTGCGGCCAACTATGATATCGGTTGAACGTAGCAGGGCAACAACTCAGCAGTGACCGTTTTGAGTGTGAAGCAAAGCGGACGGGATATACACTGGAAAAAGAGGGCGGGAGGGGGGGGGGGGGGTGGGGGTCGAGCGGCTGGTACGTCCTGCTGGTCTGTTGTTAGTTTTCCGACATCACACACAAACAAACGGCACTTCAACACGCACACACTGGCACGGTGGTGGACCGAGAAGGTAGAAGCTCACTACTACCCTCGCACCGGGGGGCGCACACGTGATATATACGCACACCAGCAGCAGAAGGAGGATGGCTACACAGACACACAAACACGCCGAGGGTTAATCCTTTATTCTGTGGTGTGGGGAAGGCACAGCAGGACACAATGATGACAGGGAAGGAAGTACGTCAGACCAGCAACAAAAAGCGGGATGAAAAACGGAGCACGAACCCCCTCAACCCGACCAGAGGGATGTGATTTGCCTTTCGTTTTCCCCTCGATCCGCTTTCCACAAACACCTCTTGTGTCGCCCTCGCCGCACTGCTGCGCCTCCATCGCGCTCAGTGCGGATTGCTCATTACTTGGGCCTTTGGGCTCGGTGGATCCGAGATTGGAGGCGAGCGAGGTTGTCAATGGTGACCGCTGGCTGTGGGCAGCAGATTTTATCTCACAATCTGCAGCGCACATTCAGCTTCTCCTTCCATTCTACATCCTTTTGCTCAACCCCAGTGTAATGGAGGATTGGTCAGAGAGAAAGAGTAAGAGAAAGAGAGGGCAAGAGAGAGAGAGAGAGAGAGAGAGAGAGAGAGAGAGGGAAAGAGAGGGAAAGAGCGAGCGAGTAATTGGCGAGAATCCATCGAGATGTCATGAGTTAGTGGCCGCTAACATGGAGCAAGCGGGGGATTCGCCATTTGATGATTAGAATCGATCCACACTGCTGATGACCTTATTCCAGGGGTGGTAACAGGCGCAGAATGGAAGGAACGGGAGTGCGGCGAAGGGGGAGTATTTTTGCTCCGGGCAAAAATCGACTCACTTGTCAGTGAGCCACTTCACTTCACTTCACTGCCCTTTTGGAACTCGGAAGGATCTTTGATGGCACTTTGACGGAATGCGAAATCCGTACCGTCACTGGATCCCGGGGTGGGTGGGCTGGATTCGGGTTGGATGCGACCGAGAACAGTCCGTAATAGCACCAAGAAAAGGTAAGGGCAGGTCCAGCAAAATCCCGATTTCTTCACTCACACAAACAACACACACTTGGGTACACAGGCACACACGGGAGGGTTTCACTCGGAAACGGTTTGATGGCACGGAACTCCTCACGTAAGGTGTGTGCGCGAGCGCGCGCGCGCGCGGAGGTGTGGAAGGTCCATCCACCAACTGTACATTGGCCACACGCGTGAAAATCCTCAAGTAAAATGCCTTTGCAAACCTATTTTCTTTGCTGTTTTTTACTGTTTCCCGTTCCGTTTCGTGAAAAGTCGTGCTGAAAAACGGTCACTCCCGTGGTTGGGACCACAGCTCTACGTGCGCGCCGTCGTCGTACCGTCCGTGGTGTGTCCGTTCCGACTGCAGCAGAACCTTCACACGTCACTTGATTTTTCCATTTCCCGACTTTTGTCGGGAAACACTCGCTCCCTCGCTCGCTCGCTCGCTCGCTCGCTCGCTCGCACACCAACACACGTGGGCATCACACAAACACACAGACAGGGGCCGACGGGGCCATGCACAAGGTCCTCCGGGTTCGCCGTTTCATTCTCGCTCACTCACGAGCGCCTCCGTTTCTAATGGTTTTCCTCGCCTACTGGACGATGAGAAGGATGCGAGAAAATACTTTCGCACACCAGCACACTCACTCACACAGGTGTGCGCCCTGGGTGTCGATGTGTTGGTGTGTTTGTGTGCGCGAAATGTTACTTCGAGTTGACTGCCGACTGTCGCTGGTGGGATGTTGTAGAAATAATGGGCGGTTGGAGGCCAGACCAGGGGGTTGAAGAAGTGGATTTTGTAAGGATTGATGACGGAGAAGTCTTAATTTCTCCACATATTTATTTTGTCCTCCCGTTTTTTTCGAGAGAAGGAATCGGATTTTTGGCAATTGGTGTTAATCCACCACCGCTTCCAGGCGCCTCCATCGGGAGGAATGAGATGAGACGATGGATCAGATGAGGATCGCTTTGGGGCGATCTTAATCGCGTAGAGCGACTATGGCTATTTCTACAAAATTCCCTCAATAATATCCTGATATTGTGCATACGTTCCATGCAACAGCACAACAACAAAAACAAATCCATCCCCATTCGTCGCGTTTCGTTTCGGGGAGCGAGATTCATCCTGTAGGAACAAGAAAGTGGAGTGGATTTCCCCGTATTTCCCACCATGCATCCGTCCGTCCACGGTGGTACACGCTCCGACGGCAGAATTCCCCCTTAGTAACAACAGGAAATAGGCACTCGGGCCTCTATTAATCTGCCATCAAAAACACACCCCAACACCAACACCATCGCATCGTGTGGGACACTCTCCCTTTTCATCGGAAAGCGGGATCCTTGTTGGCCGTTTTTCGTTTTATTTCACCTGAAACCGACACCAGACGACACCAACACGTTCGCGTGGGTTGAACGTGGGGCATCTGTTGGTGCAAAAGGTGATCTGGTGGTGGTGCTGCTGTAGCTGATGATGGGACAGCGCAGCAGTTGGGTGTGGATTGTTTTCAAATGTTTTCCATCCCACACCAACACCATTAATCGAAGGGGTTCTGTGTGTGCCAGTACACACATACACGGTAGCGGCTAGAAACAGTGAGCTTTCCACTGGTGGCACTGAACTGTGCTGGCACGACCAGTGCGCATGATCCAACGAGTGTGATTGGAGTCGAGCTGGCATAGCTGTGGAGGATTTGTTCTTGGGAGAACTTTTGTGTTTACATTGGCACTCGCAGGGCACGGTTGTTGCAAGCGATTTGTGTGTACTAGTAGCGAGCTTTTAGTTGCATAAAGTGTTGCACGGGAGTTTAGTAGACGTAAAGCATGCTCGGTGGTGGCTATTCTTGGAAGTTGATGGTGTAGCCGCTAGATGGTCGTCGCAGAAATCTCTAGGTACTGCAAATTTGATGCAATTAACGGATTGATTAACAATTGCCAAGATGAATTTATCCGAGAAATGTTGTTTAAAACAGTGTTTATCAGCAAGATAAATAATTTAAATTCTCTCTGGCTACAGTTCTCTGTTTTGTGTGTAAATTTTAAAGATAATATAAAATATGTCACTCTCCAGGATCATAAACTTCTTCAAAATGAAACCGCAGACAAACATACTCACGGACACCACAACTTCCAGTGGTTTCGGTAAGCAGCGATATCGTTCTATCGTTCATAATTCACTTGAAATGTTACTTTAATGAGCCACGTCACTGGAAATTTATCGAACTCTCATAACGGTTTCTAATTGTGCCGTTCGTGCGCCTCCATTCCACCTCCTCCTTACACCTGCGCTACGTTACACGATGGCAGATCGTTCGTTGGTCGCGTCTGTCGCGCCCCCCTTCACCTGGCAGCCCACGCGAAAGCTCCGTCGAGGCAATACAGCACCGTCCAAAGCCAACCTCACGGTGGCCATCACCGCATCGTCTGCGACGCGCACCGCTTCGTTGAACTTTCGCAATAATAACGCCAGCCAAGTGTAAATCAAATCGGAAAAGTTTCGAGAAAATCGGCAACTTTGCCCTCACGGCCCCGTCGTTGCTCCGTCTCACAGTACCGTGGATAGTTTTCCGGTGTTCCTGCGGGGTCCCAAGCACTGATTCCTGTGATTCGACCGTTGATTCCACCGGCCGGTCCGACGACCCCCCGGATCGTGGTTGCTGCAGCTGCTGTGAGCGAGCCATTTTTGTTTTTCAACCACCTTCTCCTCCCCAGTGTGGGGCGGGATGGGCGAAAGTTTCAAGCATGGCGACGACATCGACATCGCCAATGCACTCACGCTAATAGTTTCGAGCAGAGCACAGCCAGTGGCGGCTACGAGAGAGGCGATAAACGTAATAGTAATAACGGCTATCAACGGCGAAAGCATGATGAACGCCGGCTGAACGCTGGACGCGTCCTGTTGCTGAATGCAATGGATCGGGATTAAGAGAGTGTAAGGAGGACACCGGCAACCGAGGGTAAAGATTTTACCGAAAGAAAACTTTCGTCAATATCGCACCGACCCCCCCCCCCCCCCCTCGGGGAAGAGCTGTTGCTGCTGAGAGGGGAGAGAGAATTGTTAAGGCGAAACCGTGCGGACACAAAAGTTAAACGGCACAACCGAGCTGTACGGGTTGGAATGCGCTGCTGGAACTGTGCAGCGCAACTTGCTTTGCTGGACTGGAAGAAAGAAGCTAAGCAAGAGAACCCTTACTTGGGACCGTTCCCAACGCTGCAGATCCAGGTATTGCAGCTCTAAACGGTTGTTAGTAGCACATTACGATGTTCGCTTTCACTTTAATTACAACTCCAGTGGCTACCGTACCGCCCGCCCAGGTTCAGGGAATGCCAGGGACTCTCTAACCTCAAACGGACCAACCTCGAGTGATCGGAGGACCGAAGGAGTGTTCCAAGGAAACTTTTAACCCAACAACAACATTGTAGTGGACCCGGGGCCAACGAATGGAGGACCAGCTCCATTCCACTAATAGCCAGCCTGAGTTCGAGCAACGAAGCACTCGCCGTTCCCTGGCTGGTTGGCCACCGATAAGGGGTCAGGGCCAGTACCAGGCACCAGGGCCAAACATGGGCATCACGGTCGAGAAACACTGGAGAATGGGAGCCGTCGCAAATGGAAGCCCCAAATGTTGGCGTTCGGGTGCCGCATCTGCACTTTTGGGTTTTCCTTCGAAAATTCATAATCATTACCTCGAAAGCTAAGGCAGAAACGGACGGAAGGAGGTCAGGGAGCGGCGATGCAAAAACATGCAAATGAAACAAGCAGCATAGCTCCAGCTGCTTTGGTGCTTCATCTATCGCCGAGCTGCTCTCCAGGTCCATGTTCTCGCAGGTCATCGAATCGAGACGCCTCTTCACAGCCCGCTGCTGCTGAGCTCATCCCCTCCGATGCAGCATCGCAAATGGGTTCGTCTTTTATCAATTGAAGCATTTTCGATGGGATTACCAGGCGTTAGTGGCCTGGCCTGGCCTGGCCTTCCTCCTCGTGCCGTGCACACCATAAGCTGGCATTCATGTTTTCACTTCAGGCTGCACACGACGAGCATAGCTGGTCGTTCCAGCTCAGGCGTTTCTCAATCTCCGTTAGCCTTGCTGGCGGTAGTGGTGCCTGGCGTACGTCCTTGAATTAGATACTCCTTCACCGAGCGCGCTCGTCATGCATTGCTGGCATGCAGCGTAGCGTTCGTTGCTGGCGGCGGTGTCGTCCTGTTAAAAGGGACCGAGAGGAGGAGTGCATAAATATTTATCAATGACCGGGTAGCGACACTAGCGCGAGGCCAACAAGCCAACCATCGGTTGGTTGGTTGGTTGGTTGGTTGGTCGGAACTTTATGCACTAGAGAGCAGCAGTGAGGAACACGAGGGTGGTGCCGAGGGTACATGGCCATGGTGCTAAAGCGGCTGCGAGATTATCATCTTTCGGCATCTTCAGATCGGTGGCCGACGTACCCGGATGCTTCGTTGCTCGGATGGAAAGTTTTGTGCAGCGTAGCCTCCATGCGATGGTGCGGCCGACGGTGCTGCTTGTGGTGCTGCTGGTGGTGCTTGTTTTGTTGAAGGATTACCGGGAGTTAATTTTCAAGTTTGGCCTGCTTGCCCGCCTGCCAAACACCGCATGGCCGCAGGGTAGGCGTGTGCTGGTGTTGGGGATGTCGAGTATCTTCTTTACGTTACACTTGGCTATTGGATTAGCGACCGGATCGATGGTTCTGGTTGCGAGATGTTCTTAATGATGCTGGCGCTGTTGGCGATGAGGGGGTGAAGGTGAGTTTCTTAAGCATGTTTTCGTGATTGGCCGCAGTGTCGTGTGTCGAGAGCATCCGTGTTTGGGCTCCGTTGCATCAGGCCATGGGATAATTTTAGAGAAATATTAGTTCGTTTCGTTAGAACTTCATGTGCGTGATGATTTTTTTATTTCTCTGTTTCGATTTGGGGGCCTAAACCTATTGAAGAGAAACATTTTTCAACGTTTTAACATCACTATGCAATTTCACCGGTTACCTGGCGCCTCCATCATTTTGGGCAACGGAGCTAAATCATTTTGTTTTCCCGGCGCGGCGGTTAGTTTTGGAATTGTGTTTACCTCTCTGGCCATGAACGCTGACACCGGTTGGGCTTTAATGGGTATAAGCATATTTAATAAAGCCACGCAGCTCCAAATTATGTGGCCCGCGGAATGGTTGATACTTTAAACTGCGGCCCGCATGCTAATATGAGTTTGAAACCCCTGCTCTAACTTTTAAAATCCATCATCAACATGTCTAGAACATTCTTGGATGGGAAATGGATGTTATTGTGAGACAAAGAGTTAAATAACAATGGGACAACAGTTTCAATAGATGAAACTCCCTTAAAGTTTAATAAACAATATCATGTCTTGAAATTGTTAAATTGAAGTGAAAGTAGAAAAGAAGCAAACAGCCATCCACCAGCATCTTCTCACCGGTACCTGAGAATTCTAACGAGTTGAACTATAAAGTTTGTTGATAAACCTCATCGGGACACAGTAGCATCGAAAACGGTCCCACTCCGAACGTTCCAGCTTATCCAGTGTACACGGGTTGAAGGATTCCGAACTCTGATCTATAACGAGGAACCCGTGGGAACACCAATTGGTATCCAGAAGTGGCACAACCACCGTTCACGTTCTGCACCTACAATGCGCGGATTTCCCCGCGGAGTACCGTGTGATGCCGATAACGGAGGTTAATAGTAATGGCACTACAGAGGCCCATCCATCCATCCGCTCTATTCTTCAGCTGCAGTTCAGTTTCTGGAAGTTCTTCAGCTCGATGTGGAAGATTGAAATCGGGAATTCGATTGTGGATGGGCGACAGACTGACTGAAAGTGGGGCAACACAAGGGAGACTCAGGCAGTGAGAGACTGGGAGTGGCAAGATGGGAGTGACATCGAGTGCACCACCACCACCACTAACACCGGAAGATGCATCTGACACGGGAAGAAATTGAATTGTCAGTGGATTCGATATTTGTTGACCATTTCCGATCCGCATTTCCGCTTCGCTGGCAGTGGCAGTGCCACTGGGACTCTCGGGGAGTGGGTAACCTTTGCCACGGTGTGCAGGTGAGCAGACGGTTTCACGCGAGCACGGATCCCGTTTGGTTCGGTACGTGGAGCGGTGGGATAAAGGAATGGCAACCATTTCAGTCAGTTGCTAGTTTCCAATTTCCAATCGTCGGCGAGCACCTCGGCAAACGCTGGGACTGCATTTCCAACTTTTGCGCCCGAAGAAACCGTCGGATGCTGATAGACACTTCGCCCCCCTGTCTTAGCCCTGCCGCGGGATGTCAATTTGAAGGAACGCTCAAGACCGGGAGACTGGTTCTTCTGGCGTTGCGTTCTGGTAGCGTGGTGCTGCCAGCACCACGAAAGATGCCCTCAGGGTGCCTCAAAAATGCATTGACACTGGCTCACAGTGGGGGGGCATTGGGGCCAAGTGGAGGGGCCAACTGTGCAAACAGAGCCACGTATTGCGGCATCGCCTCTCGACTCGGAACGCGGATCGAACGGAAATGGTTCCCAGGGCCATGGGGTCCGGAAGTCTTGGTTTGAAATAATATTCTACAAAATATTGCGGATCTTGCCGCACTTTCGGTTCGGTTCGCCTTTGCTCATCCGTTCTTCGCAGTACCGCAGGACACAATCGTTCCGGTGGTCGTCTCCGGGGAGGATGTCACGCGCAAGTTCTGGTTGAACACTCCACCGCGTTGTGAGAGAGAGAGGAGTGCATTTAGCTCCTCTAGTGGTGGTGCCATCCTGGGCTAGTGGTGGGTAAGTACCGATGCCAAATGACAAATAAGTAAAGCATTGCGGATGACAGTGGCACTTTTCCGCTGTTTCCGCCGACACTCCATGCAGCAGACTTCACGGGATCCACCGGAACGGGTCGTTCGGTTGCACCATTCGAAGGGATTCACCTTCTTTGTGGTTTGGTACAGGGCGCTGTGTGCAGTTGCTGCTGCTGCTGAAGGTATTTCAGCAAAATGTGTAGCTCGATTGTGGTGCGGCATTCGCTCGAATCCTGCAATACACTCTGGAACTTGCAGCCTTTCTTGACGTTGCAATTCGGTTCGCCTTCGGTGAGGTGGTACAAGGTAATCAGAAGCAGAAGAAGAAGCATTTACCGCGGATGTGATGGTTTGTTTGCTGTTTGGATTGCTTCTGTTTTCTCCTATTTTGTAGCAGCTCAAACCAGAACGCCGTTAACGTGTTTCAAACGGCCTAGGCGGCGTATTTGGTATGGCCTGAAACCTTTATAATCGGCTCAGTTTGTAGCGAGTCATTGTAAATCACTGGCCTTATTTTACGCCATCGAATGACTCTTACCGAGCGGTCTTATTGCTATGAAACCGGAACCTAACCTCACTGTTGGTGCCCTAGCCCCGGGGGTTCGCTACCAAACGGAAGGTACGAAAAGAGACTCCATTTTTCTTTCAAGATTTCAATTTCCACATCTGATCCGGCTGCTCCCCGTATTCGGTCAACCCCCGGTAGCTTCATCAGACACGAGTCGTCCCTGTTCATGGCCACCGGGCAGCCCCCGGGAACAGTTGCAGTGTTGCCGTGGAAACCGACTTGAGTTTTTGAAGGAATTTTCTAGCTTTCAGGTCGGTGGAGGACAGTGCAACGAGCAGTAAATGCGGGAACAAGAGAACGGTGAGGCCGCCAGCAAGTAAAGAAGAAAATGAAAGGAGGTGCCCAAGGGCCACCAACCGACCGATGGTAGCCGTTTCGTTGCCAACCGAATCCGAATCCGAATCGAATGTCATTCCATGGATCCTCTCGGGTTCCGATAATGGGATATTCGATGAGCGCGACCAGTGTATGCCCGGTGGCCATAGGAATCGGGGCTGACCTTTTACTTCGGTGGCCTCACGGTGCCGGCATTGCATCAGCAAATTGCGTTATATTTCATTCTTCCGACGGACTACTGGCGGCGGATGACGTAGATGGCGTTGGCCATCACAGTGACAATCGAAGTAAGCAGAGCGCCCGTTGATTGTTGCCCGATGAGTTGCTTGTGTTCTAGAGAGAGAGAGAGCCTCGACGTCATCGATATCGTTGAAGGGAACCTGTTATGAGAAGTAATTGAAATGCGATTTTCGCGTGCTGAGACGCCCTTTTTTGGGTGAACAGACGGGACTCGACACCATCTTCTAGCCGGCCGAGAAGCTCCCCGAGAAGGAGCGGAAACCAAACGTGGACGTGGACACTTAATTGAATCCGGCAACAATCGTAAATATCGATAATTGCGTACCCGGGCTGCTGCTGCCATGGTGCCGGCCCGTGGGTTCTCGGTCAGTGTCCCGGCAAATTTCATTAGAGCAACACGACGCACTAGGCGTACAACGACGAACCTACGATGGGTGCCTACGCGCGTACCCTCTTTCAGTTCTTTTCCCGAAAAAAAACAAGCTGGACAAAAAAGGGACCAAAAGGCATCGAGGCTAATTTTGAGCGGTCCTGTGTCGCCTTCGAGTGCCTTCTCGGGGCTGCCTTAGCCTGTTGTAGCAGCTGTTGCACGAGAAAATTCATTTTCCCGGGGCCTGGCCTCTAATTAATGATTCAACTTTGTGCCGAGTACGCACTTTGGACTGCTGTGCGCGCGCGTAAAGCTCTATTGAACGTCGCGTCAATTCGTTTGTTAACAGTCTTGGCGCGAGTGAGTGTAAGGTTAGGGGCATGGAGTCCTGAATATCAGGTCTTCGGAATTGGTACTTTGATTTCCGTGTGCCTGTTTCCTTTTTCCTTCCCAGGCCAGATGGAGTCCAGAGTGTAGCTCGCTAGAATTTTCCAAAAAAAACCCTCGCTTTAACGCACACTAGAAAATGGTGGCTCATCTCGGACGCTACGTGCGTGTCCAGGGGTTGTTCCGGCTCGTTCAACCACCACGAACCGGAAGCTGATCTCAAGTGAACGGAACGGAATGGAACAAGGGGAATCCAATACGTTCCCTTCAGGCGGATTCGGGCGAACCGAAGACAGGACGTGCCCGTAAGAGAAATGGACACAATCGCACACTGAGTGGGGCGGCCATGAGGGTTGGAACTCCCCGGGCTTCCTCAGGGCGTCGATATTAATCCATCCGGAAGCACTCGGTGGGCATCATAAATCAAAAAAGCATAGCGAACCCCTCCGCTCGCCCTCTCGATCGCCTTCGGTCGCTAGTGGACCAATCATCGTGATACTCCTTCCATGGCCCCTCCACCTCCCGGAACCCATTAGCCTGCCTTCCTTCCTTCCTTTCCCCAGTTCCTTTCCTGCCTGTCAACCAGTCGACTGACTCCCAGATATGACCGGTTGGAAAAGTTGGCCTTTTCCGTCGACCTGCTTCCGGTGCTGCAGGCTTTTTGTTTCATCTTGCCGCCTCCCTTTTCTCTCTTTTTCCAGATCTTGCATGGCTTGGTGTTGGTTCTCTTCCTGCTGCCGTCGTCGTCGTCGTCGTCGCTGGGACGATGATGCGCCCGAAACTCAACGAAATGGCTCATCAAATGCTGGAGTGGCGGCGAGTGGCAAGGAAAAGTTTTCCCCAAAATGTCATCATTTGTCTCACGCCAACGCACGAGAAGACGACGCCATGGTGGTGGCTGGACGTGGCCCAATTTCCGCCCAGTTCGGACTCTCGGGCAAGGCCTTCCGGAATCGCCTGCAGGTCACGAAGGGTTCTACTTATCGCGCGATGGGGACTCTGGCTCCGGCTCCGGCTCCGGCTCCGGCTCCGGCTCCGGTTACACATATGATGATGATGATGATGCCCCCGGAATCGTTAAGCATCCGACCGGTATCCGGTCAGGGAGGAAAACTTTTCTTCGCGTCCACGCGGCGACGGTCTGTTTGGTGCATGGTCATGGGATGGTGGAGAAAATAAGTTCGTTTTAATTCCTTCCCGAAAGTAATCATTTGTTCGCCACACATAAACGAAGGGTTTCGTCACTACGTCCTGGTGGTTGTCGCGTTTAGATGACCTTTTTCTGGGGCACAGAAACTTTACTCGGGGCTGCCGCCAGCGTGCCATCGTTTGATTGAATTAAGGTACGGGCACAAGTTGAGTTGTGGTCCAAACATGTTTTTCATCTTCTGTTCACTAGTTATTGATCGTGGGGGAAGGAGAAACAAGAACATCGCATGATGTATCTTTAAAGTCGCCTGCAGAGTGCTTCCGGAAAATCCGGAAAACCTAATCGAGTGCAGCAGTGATTAGTGCGTGAACAGCGCTAGGCAACGCTACACAAAGTGATCGCAGCATAAATCATGGGCTCCAAACATTTCACTCTCTGCCCGCTGCCGATCAATAAATCATCGATTGGCACAGATTATGCTGCAGATTGATGGGAATAATATATCATACCCCAACGCCCTCCCTCTCAGTTCCAAAGCCGGTCAAAGGTTAGCGTTCAAACGGGTGGCATTAGGCATTACCAACCCGCCGTGGCCCATGCTCATTCATTTCTATTGTTTTCAAGTTCCTCACGAACGGCGCGGTGTACTGCCGATGAGGCCAATAATAGTAATGGTTGCGTCCACGTCATGCTAGCAGGAGGAGACCGGTTCAATCCGCGGTGCAGCAATCCGCGTGAAATGGAATCCACTTTCGCGCAAATCGATGTCCTCCTCCTCCTCGCTGGCCACTGCACTGTTGCACGGATTGTTGCGCTTTTTTGTTGCCGTTGTTCTTCGTTGGTCCCTCCCGTGGTGGAATTGATTTCGCGACGCGAACGTCAACCTAGACAGGGTGCACAGAGAGGAATTGCCAGGTCAACCGTTTTTCCGTTTTTGTACGTTGGACATGGCAGCTTTCTTTTTTTTTCCTTTATTCCCGCTTGCCAGTAACTAGCTCTCGTTGCCCGTTCCACGGTCGGTGTTCACGGGTTAAGTATGATATATATCCGGGACTCACCGGAGGGGGTCAATCCCCACCGCCTAGTTGCACCTTTTGCACCGTGGTGAGCATTCCCAAAATGGCTACAATGGCGTCCCGGACACGTGCTGTGAGGTGTGGCGCTGAGGTTTGATTTTTGCTTTCGGTGCACTGAAGCCCTGGCGCCATATCTTCTGGATTTGACGTTTTGATGTTTGTGCACGGCCGTTTTGGGTTGCCAATCGAAGTCAATCTAAGGGAGTGAGAGGCGTCGCACCGGACACCTTCGGTTTGAGGTTTGCGTTCGCCATCGAAGGCAACCACCACCGTAGCATGACAGCTGGCTCGCGTTATGGGGTTACGGGATACACGTACGTCCCGCGTACGTTGGATGTCCTCTTTCTGCTGACTATCACAACGGTAGTAGGAGCAGCCGCAGTCTGGCTGGTGTGCTGATGTTAAGCGGCTTTTTTGTCCTCTTCCCTGGGCACAGTGCAGCCGAGGTACCGAGCTACAAGTCGTTCATCAATCTCGTGAGCGTGATTTTGTGTTTTTTTTCGCTATCTTTTTTATTCGGTGATGCTCACTTGTTTTCTTCTCTTCTTTTTTAATATTATGTCCACCAGCACGGCCGCTGTCGGTGACGCACGGTGACGGTTCTGCACAAATGTCATGTTTTATCATTACCATCGGCTTTGATTGGGTTATTTATTTTTGAAGCACGACGCACACTATCCCGCGTGACGTGGGTTGCTGCTTGTTGCCGAGTGCGCGTTGATGTTGAGCAGTTTCGGTGAGATTGTACAGCTTCCTGGGTTTCCATGCCGTGCCGCTATGTTGCGGACCATATGCGTAGATCGATACGGGGAAATGTGTGACACGGTTACGGCTTTTACGATTGAAATGATGTGCTGTTTATGCGCATTTGGCATCCGCGCTTGGTATGATTCGGTTTGGGAGTTGGATTTCTTTTAAAGTGAATTATCGTTCCTGGATGCTTCCCAGATCCTGGAGTTGGTTCTGTTTTGACGGTGAAGGAATCTTGCTTTCCGTGAAATGTTTACTTCATGCTCAATATATCGCACGTGGTGTTTCGTAGTTGAATCATATTTCTGCCCTTGTGCATGACCCAGCCGTGTCTGTCATGATGCATCGTCAACAAACATATTTATTTATTCATCAGAAAATGGCTATTTTTTACTGTGTCATTATGCGTGTTTGCAGGAAATTTATCTTTTCACTTTAGCAACAAGAAAAGTGCGTTGTGTTTTGAAAAAATATCTTAAAATGAGTTTGTACTTGCATAGCTTCAAATCAATTCCAAAAAAACATTTCAAAGTACATTCGCTGGAACGTTTGTCACTTCGTCATGAATACCTGAATTCATTTGTTGTGTTTTAGAAGAAATGTTTAAAACTTTGTATTAAATCCTAAATAATTTATTTAGGATAAGAATATTTAAGAATTCTGAAAGGAATTTGCTTGCAATCGAGAGATCTTCCAGTTCCACCGAAAGGTAAAAACGCTCAGGATGGAGGCGCATGGTACGCACACCATGCGCCTCCATTATTGCGCGAATCGCTCAAACTGATCCACCGTTAACATTCAGCCATGTCTCGGAGACGCATACATTTCAATCTCTTCACTACTCGGCTAATCCTACCTAATGATACAATCGTCTTGTAGCGGTGGTTTCTACCACCATTGCACAAAGTGGTTGGCCGGAGCAAAAAGCGAAAAAACAAAATCCTTCCACCGCCGTAACAGAACTAGTGGTGGCGTGTACACGTGTGTTCATAAATATGTTTTTACGATCGTTACGAGCGAACCCGTTACGGTTTTGCATGCTTCTCGCTCTTGCCGTCTCGCCTTCGTCTCGCTGGCACCAGGCTGTGCGCAAGGGAACGAAAAAGTACAAATCCCGGCCCTGAAACGGGCTGGCGTTGGCCACATTACCTAAATATGAACATAAAGTTTGATATAAAGTTTGAAAGTTTATGGGCACATTCCGGGCCGCCTAGTGTGCTGCTGCACCGTGCGCAACCTGGCAGGCGCCTGATCGCCCGGACCAGCACCTAATCCCAGCCACACGCTTGCCGACGGCAAATGTACGAATGAACGGGCGCACAACGGGTGGGAAGGAATGAGGCCAAAAATCTGTCACGAGCATCCGGTCCCCACATATGCCGATATGGTTGGCTGTAAGACACCGAGCGGTACCCCGAGCGAACGGTATCCCGAGCCGAAATCCGGCTTTAGGTCTCCGAAAACAACTTTTCACCTTCCACCATTTCCACCGTTGTGTTACGTCGGTTATTTTTCTCACCAGAGCTCACTGACGGTCTGCCGTTTCTGCCACCGAAACCAAAGAAAGGAATGGCCTGGCCACACCGTCTGAGGTAAATTCTCATCATAATTTTTCTCCCTGGGTTAAAATATTTATTATTTGGCACCGGCTCACGTCGTCGTGAGCGAATGTTTTTGTTGTGTGCAAGGTTGGCAGCTTGTTGGCGATGTGGCCACCGACCTGGGCAAGACATACCGTTCGACCGACTAAACGACCAAACTACCGTGTACCTGGTGCTGGTAGCTGCTAGTAACGGATTGCCTGCCAATAATTCTAACCGAGAAAACATTGAAATCGCTTACCATTAGATGATGGTTGTAGAGTGTTGCCCGGTCGCCCGGTGTACAGGCGCTCTGTACCTCTCGCACACAACACGACCAATTGGCGTTTATTGGAATAATTTTGTAACTCATATATAACCTCCCGGGAGCACCTTATTTCGCTCTACATCCCGTGGAAGAGAAAAAAAAACAGAGCAACTACGAGAGAGAACGATGTGGAAGAGTGTTTTATTAGTTTTCTCGTGATTTTTCTTCACCCGCAACGGCACGATTATTGTTCCACGTTAACGAAGGTTTCATGGTCCTTTGTCTTCGGTTGCTTGCCAGCTTCTCTTCGCGCTCCTCCCTTTTTGATGAATTTTTGGAAACTAAATGATGCAGCACGATTGATAACATGGACTCGCTTTTTAGGCGAAGAGTTCGGAGGAGATATCGTTCGCTCACTAATGCTCACTGGCAATGAATGGAACATTACTGTAAACATGGGATCAACCTTCTAAGTAACGGCTTGTCTTACTCCTTGTCCACACTATCATTTATTGGCACAATAATATAATGTACCGTAGCCCAAGAAAAAAATATAGATATTTTTTAAGCAGAACAGTCACGTTTTTTCAGGGTTTTCCTTTGTTTTTTAACCGGTACTGTCTTGCTAATATCGTTTTCTTCAAGCAACGTACGTACGTAATAAAAATGCTGAAATTCAAAATAATCATTTCAATGCAGTACCATCTCAATTTATTGCTAATTTTAAAAGAGTTTAAAAGATTCCATATTTTCCAATAGCACGAACATTCAATTTTCAAAGCAGTACAGCTCCTACGTTTCTCTGATATCGCCCATTTATCTTATAGCGTGGACACTAGAAAATAGAAAGTACCATCGTATATTAGATTCTTGTAGTAGTAGAGGATACAATGCATTCGAGCTCAGGCCCATGTCACGTTGGTTCTGGAACGTGTGCGTCGCAGTAACGACCATTGTGCACCGTTACGAGATTCCTTCTTTTGTTTTCCACCGAATATGTGTGGGGTGCACACAACAAACGACGTTAAACCTGTTGGGTGCAAGCTGCCATCGCACCCTCTCTCGCACCATTAAGGACTCGTGGTATTCCTCGTGTCGCTCGAGGTGCACGAATATGATTTTTCGCTTTTCCTCTCTTTTGTGTATGTGTGCCTTACAGCTTTCTTTTCCGTAGCTCGCGGTGCTGTTGCTGGAAAAATCATCATTTCCTCACGATCTTTACCCACCTTCTCCACCCTTTGCACACCCCAGCAAACCCGAGCCCTGTATTCGGTTGTTTGAGATTATGTTCTCACGTACCGGTGGGATGTTTCTCTGCATCTTGCGCTTCCGCACGGCACCCACACTTACACCTTCTCTTCCGACGATGTGCAGCATATAGTTAATGGAGAAAACGTGTCATTTTTGGCACTCGGATTTATGCTGCTCCCGGAGCAGATAGATCAAAACCCCCCTCAAATGTGTGAGAGGTGTTGCTAGTCTCGCCAATAAATCAACGCTGCCAATAAATTATAAATTTCTATCCGTCCCTCTTTCTGCCTTTAGGTTACTAACTTGGCACACATTTCATCGGGGTTCGTGGTCGCGATCGGCGAAAAGCGTACCGATACATCGTTGGTGAAGAAAATAAAATTCCCTCGGATATCGGGACCGACGCGCAGCATATTTATTGATATCCGTCGGTGGTTCCGTCGGGCGGTAAGCCACGGTGGCCTGCAAACGGTGAGATAATGGTTGACTTCCCCCTTTTCACCGTGGTTTCGTCGCTGTTGCCACTGCTACAAGCAAGGGGAGCACGTGTGTGCGTGTCAGGGAATGAAAAAACAATAAAAACCACATTTATGCGTGGCGGTTAGCCTAATCGGGAGGGAGGGGTGAGCCTAATAAGAAATATGATTTTTACTGACAGCCCAAACCCTGTTGCCTTTAGTTCATGTTTAGTGCTTTCACTGACTATAGTGTTGGGATTTATGGGTGGTAGAATTTATGCTGCAGCTTATCTACAGCATTAACTTCTTGCGATTGAATTGTTCCATTCTAATGATGCCCGCCTTCTGCAAGGGCACAACAAAGAAGGTAATTTACTCATCGATTTCTTCGGCTACATTCTGACTGACACTGGCGGATTTCTTCTGGAAAAGAGATTGCACCGCTTTGGCTAAAACAAATCGAAACTTTCTCCTTCTTCTCCACTGCACAGTTCTCGACCGGCAACCATTTAAACACAAGTTAATTAATTGCTCCGCGAAAGCTATCGCGGCGGCGGCGGCGATGGCGTAAAACTTTCTTTCGCCCGCTAGGGGCCCGCTTCGAACGCTGCTCGATCGTTCGATTCGATGTCGATGGAAAATGTCGATTGTTTGATTAAATTAGTGGAAATTAGTTAAGATTTTTTTTGGTCTTGGTGTGCCGGTACCGGTGCGCGGGTTTGCATTTGCTCTGCCGATGCCGATTGCCAATTGTCGATTGTTCCCGGCGTCGTCGTCGTCGTCACCGCCGTTGTCTTTTTTTACCGTAAAGTGGTTTTGCTACGCGGAAAGTTGCTCCCTGGAAAACGTCTTTAGCGTGTCGTCGAGGAGCACTCGGGTACCGGCCGGACCGAGCAACGGGACAGAAGTTTTGCACCCGATCCCGAGACGAGATTTGTTTGAAACTCTTTCCGAAATTCCGTCTCTTGAGTCGCTTTGTACAAGTTTGCTGTCCCTGTGGCTGCGTGTTTGTGCGCTTTTGGGACAGATTTGTGCCAGAAGCAGCAAGAAGAGAAGCAAATGCGGTGAGAACGAAGACAAAGGACACAGGATGAAGCTTTTAATCAGTGAAACTTCAATCCACGGTCTACGGGGTCTAGGGTTTGCATCGATTGTTTGAACAGCCGGCTTGCTCCGGTGATACGGCGTGGTTGTGTGGTTTTCGTTGTCGTTAGCTACCCCCACATTTTCACCAGTTTTCCCCCCTTTAAAATGGCGGTCGATCGTTGAACTTTGGCACATCGAAGGGTACTTGATCGAGCAAAGTGTATCGGTCCTCTGGCTTTCTTTGTGGGTTTACAGCTTTCCATATCAAGCATAACTTAATCCTGGTGCTTTTAAGGTTTACAGGACTGGACTGCTGCTAACCAAGAACGATGATGAATTATGCAGCAAGATTCAATTAGGAAAGTGTATCAGCTTTACTTGCGGTTCGTTTTGTTCCCTCACCCGCCCCCCCTCCCCCATCTTTTGGTCTGGCTGTTTTGCTATCAAAAGGCATGGCACGACCACAGGTCATCTTCTGGCAACCCAGCAGCCCTTAAGCTACGATGGCACGAGCTCTAACTGCAAGCTGAGTGACTTGGGCTGGGCTATGTATTTAGCACACAATTACCCTCAATATCTTCACCACACAGGCACCAGCAAACCAGCTCAGTATCATGCGACTGCCATGCTATTAATGCTCTTAAACGCATGCCCCCCTCCTGGGCGGTTTTCTCTTCCCAAATCCTCCCCGCCACGGTCTACGGTATAACAAGATTGTGAATCCGTGCTCTAGCAACGCTACTGGCTGCTAGCATGGTGGCCACATGCAAACAAACAATCCGATTTGAATATTTGCCAGCTGCTCCCCGTTATTTTTTTGGGATCGGTATCGAGCTGGGTAAGTGGCTTCTTAAAACAGTCGCAACTCCATCCCTTGGTGTTTGCTCAGGGGATGCACGGATAGGGCTGAAGTGCTGTTCAAAGTAGTCGAAACCCGTCGGTCCGGTTCGCAGACTCGCAGAGATCGATACAATCCTTTTCCCTCCGAGAGGATAGAAAGTAATTTCGTTAATGATACTCCACATTCGCCGTTACCGGACTTCAAAGGGTCAAAAAAGGGGAATGGTGCTAGAGCAGTCTCCTTGCCTTCAGTGCTTGAGGTCGAAGGGGTTCAATATGGGACTATGTAGCGCGAATTTGTGTGGAACTCAAGTTGAACTCCAGGGCCCAAGGCGCACGGTTGTTGATAGTTATTTTTAGAAATGGGTATGTGGAATGCCCGCAACGATGCAACGATTTAGCAAAATAGGCTAATGGAAGGCTGGCCGTAGGCGAAATGGTTTAAGCATAAGTTAAGTGGAACCTGCTCCAGAAATAGTGATTCTAAGATTCGTTTCGTATTCAAATCCGTTTTATAAGTGCACCTTCGGAAGCCTGGAACATTCACTCGAGAATCCTCGAATGCTAAGCGAAATTTCCAAAGACCATACTTTGGATGTATTCTCTGCTGTCAGACATCTTCGTGGATGAAGGATCCTACATCGATCGCAAAACGGCACACACTCGCACCCAGAAATACAATAATAGCTTCTCGGAACACATCAGATGCTGATTGCTGGCATAATCCTGTGGAGAAGTGAAAGCTAATCCTGAGAGTCTGCTGGTTCAGTGAGCTGATGATGAGCTGTAAAGGTAGAGGCCGCTCCATAATACAAACCATACTTATCACACCAATTTGCTGGCAGGTATCCGTCTTATCCTGAGCCAGCTTTTTGCTTCTTTTTTTGCTTGCTCTGTTGATTTGCATCTCGATCCATCAGAAAACCATCGGCACATCGGAGCCATAATCATCATGGAGGTTCCCGCACCATCAGTACCATCGTCTCTTCTCGTCTGGTTTGTACGCTCAATCCCACTCTTATACCTGTTCAGGTCCGTGGGTGGTGGTATGCTTTCTGATCTAAACCGATTACAGCCGAATGATGGAAGCTCTCGTGGGTGAAGGCAGCTGTGAACGGCATTTATGAAATCTTTTGAAAATTGAATTTAAATTAGATCAAGATGCTGGCTGCAGCCCGACGATGGATCGACGTTTGGACGTGCTCTCGCTCCCATCCCGTTCCGAGCTTATTCATAAGCTGTTTCCAGCGAGCAGAGCCGCATCCAAAGGTCGAGTGCACGGCCTCAAAGCATAAGGTGTGCCCGTGTGAGTGCAGGTGGGATAAGTTCTTTTTGCACCTTCACCTCAACCTTATTCCATTCATTTTCTCTCTTCAATCCTTGATTTCTTTGTCCTCGGTGCGGAGTCCGGTGGATTTACTGCCGCAGCAGCAGCAGCAGCAGCAGCAACTCAAGATCCATTCATG
Organism: Anopheles aquasalis; assembly: GCF_943734665.1. Classification (NCBI taxonomy): domain Eukaryota; kingdom Metazoa; phylum Arthropoda; class Insecta; order Diptera; family Culicidae; genus Anopheles; species Anopheles aquasalis. Next base: position 21,758,231 of record NC_064877.1, on the reverse strand, counting down.
CCGAAGTCCCTTCCTATGAGCAGCATATGTGCCGATCATTCCATGTAGAGAGAGTGTGTCTGTATGTGCAGTGGTGTGTTTAGCAGTCAGCAGAACTTGGAGTAATTTCTTGCATAAACAGCTCCCCGTGAACCAGCCCTTTTTCCTTCTTTTGTCTTCGCATCCCCCGAAGGCAGAGGCAGAGCTCCGCCTAGAGCTCGCGTATCGTCGTTCAAGTGCCCTTGCGTAAGAAGATTCTCAGCGTTGAATAGCATGTAAGAGAACCCCGGCATAGAAAGAAGGCAAACGAGGAAGGGAGGGCAGCTCGAAGAGCACCATTGAGAAGGCGCACTTCATTATGCAAAACGCTCTCCTTTCGACAAGGGTTCTGGGCGATGTATTTAACCAACAAAACCACCACCGACAAATGGTGAATGGAGCATTCCACGTGGGCGGCGGGATGTTCAACAGATGCGACCGGCGCATACCCAGTAGGCGAATAGGTGGCGGTACTATAGAAACAAATTGATTAGATAAGAAAAGCTCTTGGAAAATAAAAGAAAAAGGATAAAAAATTTACAAGAAGCTGTCTCAATTCGTTCACAGTAACAACTCGAAATCTGGTGAAACAATCCATCAAACGAGTCGGAAAAAAACGGAAAGAAAGAAACAAAACGAAAGCATAAAATCCATCGCAAAACTCGAAAAAGGGTTTGAAGGATGTGCTCTGCTCTGCGACGTACATTTCGACAGCATTCATCAAGCGCAATCAGTTTGAATCCCACTTACGCCCGACGACTCCCTCGTTTGTATGCTCCCGTTCACCTTTTTCCAGATCGCCATCTTTTGATGTGATTACCATCGAAATCATCTGCCATATTTACCGGAGCCAAATCCGTTCCGAATGATGGTGATGCCGGCTGCGAGCTGCGATGGTGGCAATGCTGCGTCTCCGTCTGCACGCGAGGTGCTGAGAGTGCTAGAGATGGATGGATGAATGGATCAGCCGTGTGCCAGAGATTTGGATTGGATGCCCCTGTCACTCCATCTGCCACCACTTTCTCGCTTCCCTTTCCAGCTCCAAAATGGCAAAGCTCTTCTTCGACGAAAACGAGGGGTTAGCTGACACACAGCGGTACCCAGCTGCAGCAGAGAAGAGCGACTGGAAGTCGATCGTACGGCCAAACAAACAGAACGCTAGCATAATTCGCCGCCCCGTAAAGCTGTTCGAGCAAGCGAGGTGCACGTGTGCACCGCCATATTGGGTCGGCCAACGAGTTACCAACCAAGTCATAAAGCTAGTGGGCGAGTATCTGTTGGCGGTAACGTGTACCTTTTGCAGACGTAACTTATTAATTCCCAAAAGAGTTCACAACCTACTTGTGCATCACGAGAGAGGGTATAACGATACTCCATTTTGAATAAAAATCCAAATTCAATTCGTAAGCCCTGAGTATCTCGAGAAATGCCCATTTTACAAAAACTGTCATCCTGGTCCTATGAAAACTAGATTCACATTTTCGACAAACTAAGAATGAATGAATTAAACTGCACTCACTGCTGGGAAACTTATTGTCAAGCCGTCTGTTTCCTGTTTCCATGTCCCTCACACCGAGTTCTCTCATGTGTGTTTGCGTGTACTTTCCCCTGGTGCAAAGCGTGGTGAGCTGGGAGTGAAAAAAAGACTGGGAAAATGAAAAATTTGAATACACCCTCAAACGCGAATGGTGAAGACCGGGGCGCACCGGGTGCACCGTTTTGTATCCGGTTTTGCGTGTTGATGGCAAATTGAAAAGACTCCAGTGCTCCGGTGCCAAAAGCGAAGGGAAAAAAACTTTAGCCAAAGATGGAGGCAGCAGCAGGAAAAAAAAAAGGAAACGCTTTCCACTCTCCTCCCCTGCCATCGTACAATCCAAAGCGATGCAACAGAAAGAGCAATAGACGCAAGTGGCAGCAACAACAGCAGCAGGAACAGAAGGAGCAGATTTCCCTGTTATTGAATCAGGAACACAAACTGCTCGGTAAACAGACAAACGGTCGAGCATGCTGTGCAGGGTGTTCTGGTGAGTGAAGGAACCCCGGTGCCCTTCCTTGCAAATGGCACCCGGTGTTCTTGCGTACAGCCTCCTCCCGGGGGGTGGGGAAACACTAAGGCCATTCTTTAACACCGACCATTCTTCACGGCGACTGGAGGCGAGTGAGTGAACCATGGTTAAGCAACAAACAAGCAGAGTCCGTGCAGAGCAAACACGACACGTCATAAGGCCATGGGATGCAGTGGCGGGCTGGGCAAGAACCAAGCGCTGTGCGTTGTTCCAGCAGCAGCAGCAGCAGCACGAGTGGATTACCCAGGTTCCGGGGGAAGGTTTGCAAAAGCCTTTCGGTAGCTGACGAGAACCGCACCAGCCAGCCAGCCAGCCAGCCAGTGTGGTACATCAAAACATGAAGATATGAATTCGCATCCACAAAACGCCGACACAACACAGCAAACAGAACCTTAGCCACAGCACAGCCTCGTGCACACAACGGCAGCACCGGGAAGGATAATGCAAGGAAAATGGAAAGCAAGCGGGCATGAGAGGGAGAGAGAGAGAGTGGAGGTTAGGAAGCAAATCCTGCAAACTGGAAACCTGTGTCAGCACAGGCACCGGCCACACTTCCATTCCAACAATCGGTGACAATCGGATGGTGCTTCCGAGAAGGATTGTCCACAGGGACAACAGTGCGACAGGGCATTGCCGTCCATCCATCTCCCGGGGAAAGAAATCATCGTCGCCGTCGGCAAGAAGTCCGTCGTCGTAGTCGTCGTAGTCGCAACAATCGAGCAAAAACCGAGATCCGAAACGAAAATAAAACATTCCCGCAATCGTGGGCGCGCGCGCCCCTGTGTTGTGCAGACGGAACTGTGCTGGACAGGAAGCAGGGGCGAGGGAACAACCACTCCGAACAGCATATTAGATTTGCTTCGCTAACGTTCCATCCAACCACGCAGAAGGGCGGGAAGGCGTTGCTGCTACTGCAATCTCCATTTTGCAATGGAACAATGTACACTCGCTGCGTAACATATCCATCATAATGCCGCACATTTGCCATTTGGAGCTTCCCTTTTTTCGAACGATGGCGTCGGAAGCTGGCGGTAAAGCGGTGGAATACGTGGCCGCTCGCCATGTTTCGTATGTTTCTGAGTGATTTCCATTGGAACACTCGGCAACGGAACACTCCCGACGGACCAGCACTTTTGTTGATTCCAAAGGGAAAGGATAACACGCCAGCAAAGTCAATCGTGAACTACCGCGGCTGAGGTCCGCCCCCCTCCGGGATTCGCAATTTTTGCGTTTGTTTAACGATCGGCCGGCCTTCTAGTCTCGGTATGGTTCACATCCTGGTCCACTTCCAGACGCACCTGTCGGCGATCTTCCACGAAGTGCTAGTCGGCACCTAGATTAGACGTAGGACCAAACGGGATCGCTTCTTCCTGTTACTGCCAGCTCGCACAATGGAAGGAATCGACACAAAGCACAGACAGAGGAGGAGGAGGAACTCGCTTTTAGGTGCACTAAGACTGTGTCTATTGCCATCAGGGATCAGCCGCTGCTGACGGAAAGGCTTTTTTTAGGGTGAATAATTTATGTGCTTTTATTAAATCTGCCTACGCCGGAGCTTTATGACCCCAGTTGAACAAAAAAGAAAACAGTTTACGCAGGTGTCGAGCAGCACAGGACAGGAAGACGGTAACAAACCAAGGCAAGGTTCCAACTCTTTCGAGAATCACTCCCGTGGGATGGTTATTGTTTGCTTTAGCGTACGTGCACCCTCGTACGCGAGGAATGTCCTTCAGCACACACAATCCTTCACCTACCATCCTGGGATCGGTTCTCTTGTTCGCTTTCTCCAGCGTGGCATTCGTTATTCGTGCTTTTAGCCTGGTGCCGCTGCTAATGGAGCTATTGTTGACGGGCTTCTATCATCCCTGGTGAACTGGTGGTCTGCGCGAATGCAGATAGTTGCACATGCACTTTGCAGTCACTCTTTCTTTGCCGACGAGAACGCTCCACAAGAATCGTGTTTCCCAAGTGGAGAGACACATCCGCACAAACCAACTCCCAGACCAGATAGGTCGTGTTGAGAAACGTGAGTTGGGGATGCATCAGCCTTCCTACGCATCATCTCACTCCTTCTGACAACAAGTCAAGCATTAAGCGTTAAGGAACCTTCCACAAAATGTTGTTTCGAAAAAAGAGCGTGTGGGAAAAAAGAATAGGGAAAGCCAGACCGGAGAGTGCACTCAAATAGACGTCGTAATCAAATCACCCGTTCGCCCGTGTGTCATGTGGCACGGAATCAATCTGAAGCCAGCACCTACGGCGGCTTCAACTGGATTGTCGCTTCTTTGTGCAACGTCGGTTGGCGCCTGGGGCTCAAAGATCGGAATTCACGACGAAGAAAACCGGGACGGAAGGTTGCAGACATTCGTAATAGAGTTTCTCCCCAAGTACCGACTTCAGACGGTAGTTGAAGCGATGGCGGATGGTTAAAGAAGGGCGCCACCCGGACATCCGGATCAAGTGGATCAAGCGTCGAGGAAAAAGCGTCAAAACCGATTACGATAAGCGGAACCGGCACCGGAGGGGCGATGATTCCGATAGCCACCGGGGGAACGGTGTCTGTTTGATCGATTTGAGGGTGCATTTTATTGAATATTTGGACACCGATGCACCAATGCACCCGCATAAAAAAAACGAGTTCTCGAAGAAGACGAGAGTATTTTTCATCATTTTACTGATTGTTGACGGCGAAGGGCGACGGGGAATCGGAAGCGTTCATCAATCAATCGTAAAGCAGCGTAGCGTAGTCGGAACGGTCCTCGAACCAGTGACAACCAAGTGAGATCCATTACGGGGTGTAGGTTCGCTTTCTTTCTTTGCTTAAATCGCGTTACTTTTGAGATGATACTGTGTTCCTTCCCCTTTCGCCCAGTCCTGGGTGAATGTCGTTTGATTTTTTCCACCTCGTTTTTCGCTGAAAACACCCTCACTTGGCAGCGTAATGCACTCGGATGCCACCATCACTGTCATCCGCACGTCGGGACAATCGAAATCTATTAAGTTCAACTGCTGTTCCGTGCATTCCGTGTCTTGGCAGTTTGCTAGCAGACGAAGTGGTAGAAGGAAAGGCACGAGAGGGTGCAAACATGCCGAATCCAATCATCGTTTCCAGCGAACTCTAGCGAATCCAAGACCCTTTTTCTACTGCCACAGAGAGAGAGAGAGCTGGGCAATTGTGGATAAGAGAGGTTTGCCGGATTTCATCTTAGAAAATCATCTGCTAGCGACTTAACTGCTCCTTCCAGCGTGCTATGAGCAGTGCAGTAGCAGCAGCGGCAACAACAGTTCCCACCAACCGCTTCACATCGTGCCAATGCCTACTATTACGTTTTGCCACACTCCGCCATGTTGAGTATAAACCACGTCCGTGAAGTGACAGCCGTCCATTCCCCTACGAGACAACGTGTTTTTGTGTGTCTGTCTGTGTGCTGGTATCTTTGCCAACTAACTAACATTCGGCTCATACGGCTCCGTCTAGGACCGCGGCCAGATTACTGGGGCGAATAATGGAGTAACAAAGTCATCAAAAGTCATTTGCTGCTGCCATTTGTTCGCAAGTCTCCCACTTGGCCGGGAGGGTGGCAACGTCAGCCATTTCCACAAACCAACACTCCTCCCCTCCGGGGGGCCACGCCACGTTCCGACAGCGACAGTTGAGCTTTATTTTCAATTTACGCGAGTGAACCGGAAGTGGATTGCCCGTGTTCCCCCTTGAATGACGGAGGCGGTGATCGCGCTGCAGGGAAGACAGTGACGGTGAAGTAATGACCAATGATTTCAGTTAAGTGGTGGCCGTAGTGTGTGCGCCCACCACCACAGTCTAGCAGCTGGCAGCATCCGACCGAGGTACGCTCTCGATTCCGGCGATACCGAGGAGCGGCAGAAACAGGGTGTAAAGGGAACACTGCTCAAGTGAAAGCGGTCCCCCGGGATGCTTTCTTTGTCACTTCACTGTGGACAACACATACACAAACGATTGTATTACAGATCGCCACAGGATGTCTGTCGGTCGGTCGGTCGCTACGAACGGTGTCCGACTGGCCGGGGCGGAGTGTTGGGTACGGCGATAAGAACAACATGAAATGTTGTCCTTTCCGTTGTCGTCATCTTTGAACCACCGCTGAGAAATCATCGGAGAAGCAGCAGCAGCAGCTCGAAGTATGATAGTCATGTTATCCGTTGGAGTTGTTTTGCCCCCCCCCCCCCCTGGCCGACTTGGTCCCGAAACAATCGAGCATCGAGTTGTCCGGCTGCTCCGGGTGTCCGGGTGTTCCAGCTCATCGTAGTGGATAGTGATAGTATCGTGTAACCGATTTTCATTATTATCCCGTCCGCAGCCGTACGGCAGACGTAGTGTCTCCGCCTCCGGACAAAGGCACTTGCGTTGGATCAGTAAAAGCAAAGACCAGCAAATGAGTTGCCTTAGGTATTGCAAAGAATACGACCTTGGGCGATTGTGTATTACGAGTTTCGCTACTCGAGATCAATTACACAATGATGCTTTCGATGCTGATAAATCAGTAAAGTTCAATTTCTGACATTTCTACATCGTTATTGTAGCTTGCGAAATACTTCAAGTGTGATATCCGATCACCGATGGTTAACCTTTTCTGGAACGGAACTTTGAAAATGAATTAAAAAGTTAAACTATTAATGCAAGATTACCGGGTTAAACACCCACTAAATCGGGACCGGGAGGGTGAGGATGATTAACATATTAAATCCAATTAAACACGGGATACACGGGGTGTCCCACTGTACGCTTGACACCGGAAGTGCTCGAATTTCATCACCATCCCGCTCGTCCTGTGCTACGTCGTGGTACGGTTTAAGGCAGAATGCGGGGTGGAAACACTCGAGCCATGTCGAGCTATAAGAGCTCCCGTTGTGGGTACCCCTGGAAGAGCCCCGTGGCCGGTCGTAAAGCCAATGCAGGTGATGATTTGAGAAGGGTTAAATTGAATTTTACACCCCACACACAGAGTACTCACTCGCTGTGAAGAGAGAGGAGACGGCCAAGAGGTCCGGTTAATTAAAGCCAGCGTATGATAGTGTGACCCACAATTTCCGGCCCATTTTTCAACTTTCTCCCACCGGCTGGTTGGTGAACGGTGAGCAGTCGGCGAGCCACGTTCGTATCGCGTCCGCAGCGATGGTTGTGGAGATCGTTTTACAGAATCGTAATGGAAATGGAAGGCGCTCCTTTTCTTCGGTTAGCAGGGAACCGAAAAACCTCATTTGCGGTTTGAAAAGGCGAAACCTAGCGCTGGTGCGCTGCGTACTCGAGAGAGGGGGGACAAACTCATTTCAACTTTGATCGACTTTTACATTCAACAAGCGGTAGCGTGCAGATTGATTTCGATAATGTAACAATGGCGGTGTTATGATTTACATTTAGTCAGCGGAAGTTACATTGTGCTTATATAGCAAAAAGGTATGTCAATCAACATTCATAACAGTCTGCAATTGAAATGTGAATGGGTGTCGTAACATCTTTTCAATGCTCCCGGGTCCCCGAGGCTGGCCACAGTCCGCGAGTTTGATTGACAAGCTTCCCAGTGAGCGGTTGAACACAACTCCGCATTTCAACTCTCGGTCGAATGTTACTACGTTTCCGAGAATCGGCACAGTAACACACGGCGTCCAATTTGAGATCGGTGTGAATAAATTGAATTTATGCTTCGTAGTGGCACCAGGTATTTGATGATGGACTGACAAGGGCTTCCCCCCAACACACAGCACTGTGGCTGTGGTTTGACCGGATGTGACCGGCCTTAGACCTAGGTCCTAGGTACTCACACCTGGTGGTTGTTGTTGTTCTGTTGACAGAACCATTTGCCAGCGGGCTCTGCTTGACGAGCGGGTGCGGTTACCGCTGATTGTTGTCATGGCAATGCGCTTTACGAGTGTGGCTGCTCGGATGGTGGTGGTTGATGCTGCAGTGCTCGCTGGATCCCGCTGTGTGGCACAAGTTCAGCGAATCCACGGGTGTCGGATGGTCTTTTGAACTGCACCGCTGAATGGTGGAATGGCGCTGTGTTTGAACATTAAATTCGCTCATTAATCTGCTGGCATTCCCGAGTACATGATATCAATGAAACTGGCATCGATTGAATGTGTAACACATGGACTCGGAATCGGAAGTTTCAATCTTCTCATTCGAACGTAACCCATCCGGCCGTAGGCCTCTTTAGCTCTGGTTTAATATCAATCCACGGTAAACAAGTAAACTTCCATGACCCGAAACCAGATGACCGGCACCGCGGTGTGGTGGTGAGGGGTGTATCCATGTCGCTATGGCAGTCGGCAAACAACGTCACTCCACTGCATCGCCATCATAACGGGAAATTTAACCATCAAAGGGCCCGGCCCTCAGCAGTGTCAGTGTCCCTTTTGAAAGCGTTCCCTGGAATATGTATATTCAATTTCAGGCAGCCTCCATTTCAATAACTGAGCAAACAATCCATTTTCAATGCCAGCGAATCCAGTGGTCCTCTTGAGCGCATTTCTTCGTCTGCGGTCCCCCGTCTCCGCGTGTGTGTTTCTCCCTTGGTATCGTGGTCTACGGGCAGGATCTAAGGATTTGTCTCGGATCCTCGACCCAAACCCACACACACTACCACGAGTGTGGGTGCGTGTTAGCGAAGTGTTTGCGTTTGTTATTACCACTGTAAACAGGGATTAGTTTGCACTAGGAGCTACAGCACTACACAGACACACTGAGAGCTTGTTGCGCTGGTGGGTGCAACTGGGAAGCTGCGGTGGGGAGAAGGATCACCACTTCCGTTCGTGATGCCCCGAGGCCCCCAATGGAGCAGTTTCATCTTCCGGAGTTCTGAACCTGACCCGACCAATGCATACGGTGAGAACAGCGGAAGCTTAAGATTGAAACCGCAACGAAGTGCCAGTAGAGCAGCACTCATGAAAAGAAACGACGGAGAACTGTGAAACTGTGCCCCGCCTGTGCGGTGTACTAGACTGGATGCAAGGCTACGTATGCATGCTAATATGTGGTTTGTGGTATGTACCGAAGAGTAAATGTTTAACGATTTGTTTAGTTTTTGTACTGTACGGAGGATGGCAGCCCTGGCTGGTGTCATAGTTTTTCCAACACCTCACCCACCAGTCGCGCTTAAGCTTCTGCTACATATAACTTAATCCCCTGGGCATTGGTGGATCGGTACAGCTTGGTGGGCTTTTTTTTTACACGTTTTCCCAACGAATGGCTAGAGAATTAGGGCAAGAAGTGCAGCGAACGTGTGCAGCGTGGAGCACTTGTTTTCGAAATTTTAATTTTTCGATAGGAATACCAGCAATCGGGCAATTGGAATTCAAACGCTCGGTCAGAAATGGCAGTAGAGAAAGAAACCTCTGACCATTCTGATTCACTCCGCCATGTTAAGAATGCCATTAGTGACACGTTCTTCAGGGGCTAAGGTCAGTATACTTCCAGAGATGTGATGTTTATTGTGTACATTGTTGCTGATTACACTCTCTGGAAATCTAATTTGCCTTGTCCCACAACAGTACCAGCGGGCTTTACCCGAACAGGAATCCCGGTATACCACGGATCAGATTGAACAACGTGGTGATGGGGCCACCTAGGATTTGTCCTATAATGCTTGTATCTCGGCGGAATATTGTAACGAATGGGCGACGGGTAGTGGTGGTTCTAGTAGGCGCTGCAGTCGTACTAGCAGTAGTAGTGGTGGTCGTCGTAGTACTTCCAGACGACGCACCAGCAGCAGCCGTCGTTGTGGCCGCCTTAGTCGTCGTCGTCGTCGTCGTGGTTGCCGCGGCAGTAGTCGTGGAGGTAGCATTACAGTACATGTAGTTGATATCGATGACATCGGACGGTGACAGACCGTAATCGTTGCCAAAGTCTCCAGTCCACGGCTGCAGGTTGTTCATGACCGGTTTCGATCGGCTGGCGGCGGCCGCATACTTTGAATAGTGCATCACACTGCCATAGTCGTACGGGCGACCGTACAGGACGACTTCGCTGTCGGCCATCTTCTGGAAGTTATCTTTGAAGAACGTGGCCGTCTGGTATTCGGGAGCGAGGGCCGTCTGGTCGATTGACACATAAGAGTCACGATCTGGGCGCGTAAACTCATGGTAGAACCCGATCGAGTGCATCAGCTCATGGACAACGGTGCTGATATCGACACAGGATGGGTTTTGGAGGTTAACTTGATTCTCCGCATTGGACAAACTTCGACCAACATACGACCAGCAACCGGTGGCCGTGTTGGTGATTGAAATGTACAGTGCTTGGGTCGTACGGGCTACAAAGCGAACACAGGTTTTGGCCGCAATCTGATCCATTCCCTGTATAATTGTCGCTTGTTCCGCCGCAGCTACAAAGATTCGATGCATGCAGTATATTCGATACAGTTGAGTTAGTTAGATGCGTTCAATCGACTTCTTGTAGCGACTGCACCGATACTTACTGAACGATCCCGTAATGACATACGGTACGATTGCGTTGGGCCAGCGACTGTCCGGGAATGCCGTTAGAGCGACACCGTTCCGTTGGCGTACCTTTTTCTCCATGATATCCATCTCACGGTAAATACCAGCACCGTGCTCATACGGACGGCGTGTCTGATTTCGTGGCAAATGCTGATGACTAGCTCGGTAGCTTCTCAGCCGTTCCCCAACCAGAAAGCTGGGAGAGGTAGCACCTCTCCTTCTCCTTTGTGCCTCCACGAGGGCGCAAGCGCACAACACCAAACACGCGGCGATCAAAATCACTCTACCGTTAACCATGTTGATCGACGGCTTCAGTTGGACTGGCTCAGGGTTGACGTTGATCCAGCGGGATATTAATATACCAACGATCAGTACAAACTGATCGATTGTTCCATTATCTTGATCGATAAGGCCTCGATCTGGTGTCACTGTATGACGTATTGCGTTCGCAGCTGGGGAGCTGCAACACTCGTGTAACGTATAGTAGGCTCCATTGTTGCATTTCACTGCTTTGTTTCAATTTTGCCACTGTTTCTTGCTAATTTTTTTTAATGGCAAATAAACATTTTGGTGTGAAAACAACAGTTCCTTCTGAACGCTGGGAGTGCTCTGAAACTTTTCTGGAAAGTTGATTATTATGCTCTTGTTTGTCTCACGAACGCCCTGGAAGAACCAGCGTTTGTTGGATTCGTAGCAGTTGAGGTGGAATTAGGAAACGAAGCTTTAGATTGGGAACAAGCAGTTGCACTTTGCAGCAACAATTGGACTCAATTATAACTACGGTAGAGGTTCGATGTTTCTAAAAATAAACAAACGTTTCAAATGTTGCACATGTCCAATTGGTGGTACAAGCGTAACAGGGCGTAGGTTAAATGCAAAATGCAAATTTATCGGAAAGCTAATCATGTATACGATGTTATTTCTAACCTGTTGGCTACCTGATCCTTTTGTTGCCACGCTTCTAATGATCATGATCCTAGTAATTATCAAAGCAGGTAGTAGTGGGTAGGTATGTGCAATACAATGCACTACAATCCTCTTAATTGAATTCCGCCTCGTTTACATTAATCGACCAAAGTGTGGTAGTTTAAACATCGTAAAAAAATCTATCTATCCTTACGAGATTTTCAATCATTACTTTGAAAAACCTTGATTGGTCTTTGATCTTCAAATCGAATCTATTGGCTGATTATCTATTGGCGAATCTATTGGCTGAGTTCGAGAAACTGGCAGCACTCTTCTTTAATTACGAATCCACTCTGATCGGCACTCAGATATGGGACACAAAGAAAAGATTCACAAACTTGCTTGGAACATTCCGTTCTTGGGAATTCCGATTTGATCAATCTATGGCCCTTCGAACTGGTTACTCTGAGCTACACAAAGGTTGTTAACAAAAGCTCTGATGAATTAAGATGAAGGGAACAATATCCGTATGCCGTCCAGCTGTTGCCATCAAAGGGTGCCATGCGTCCGAGTTAAATGTTTCAGCAAAAGTAATTCTTTGTGTGAAGAAAAATTCCTTCGCCCTGGAATGCCTTAAAGTAAACCACAAAAGGGTTAAGGGACAATGGTTGAACCGGCCAGTTTGTTACCGTACGGGCCAGTGAGTGATCAACCAGCTGCATGAAGATGCCTAATGTGGCATATCTTCTCGTTGTGGTTTCAGTGCCTAGCTTCCTGCGCTGCTTGTCAATCGTTTTCCTCGCTCGCTTTGAGGCTTGCATTTTTCAAGACCTCTTCGGAAAGGAAGTGAATCATACCGGGCCCTCTGCGGTTGCTTGGATGAAGTGGCTGGAGCCGCTTTGGATGCGGCCTTCTCGAATCGGGACGAAGCAATGCCAACCGGGTGTCGGGGCGGTGCGAACAGGATAACAATGACATCACCGATACGGCAAATGGACTGAATCAAATGGTTTCGTTTGGAGTAAGACAAACAAGGCTCGGGCCTCTGTGTATGATCTGGCTACCGAGCTACATATCCGGTTTGGGACCGAAACCACACTCTCCGCACGGGTTAGGACCGGGTGAGTAGGCTGACAGTACCCAGTGCTCCAGTGAGGAAGTATGTCAACCTATTTGTACGTATCGCCCGAATGACTGTCGATGGGCTTCGGTAGAGCCAATGGCCAGCCAATGCTACCCTCGATGGCCATTACCGGATGGCAAACGAGCACCGCACCGGACACACACTGGCACACAAATACTACTTAGAAGTCAGAGCACATTCTGAGCTGTTGCTCGTTTGGTTCGGCCATCTCGGCCTGGCTTCGATCCACCTTCAAGGATTCACTTCATTCTGCAGGATCCAGTCAGACAGACAGTATGTGATGTCACTGCGCTCTTGGTACGTGCGTTTGGTCAAACCTTCACCTCCGTTCCGCCCGGCTCGGTGCTGAATGGATGAATGACTGCAGATGAAATATGTATAATCAAATCAGAGAGCGAGAGAGAATTTTCCAGATTGTCTATTATGTGCCCGTGCTCGAGTTTGCGGTAGCCTGAGGTGTCACCTTTTGTGTTTTGGCGCTTCGTCACCAGCATCGTCCGTCTGTCCGTGCGTCCCGTTACTGGCTTCTGGGCCAGTGTCAGTGGTTTCCTCAGGCGCACTCGGAGGGTACTCGAGTTTGCCTGCCGGCCTGCCTGCCCGTCAGCCTCCTCGGGAAAAGGTAAGCGACGGAGGACGACGGATATTTTGATAGCCTGTCACAGGGCTTTTACATCAAATCGATGTGTCGTCCGTGTCGTCATCGTCGCTGCGGTTCGCCGATGCGGTGTGCGTACGTTCCTGGGTGCCGTTCGGTGTGTCTCATCGTTCAGACATCATCGAACACATATACACATCCTCATAAACAGAATCCGTTTCCCTTGGAGTTGAGGCTGAATTGTACCGCAAGCTTTTCATAACGATTACGATGATGATGATGATGATGATGATGATGATGATGATGATGGTGGTGATGTTGGTGGTATTTGGTGCGCTCCCTGCGGCGTACGAAAGCTGTGACTTGTATTTGACAAGCCAGTCCTGTCAACTCACCATCCCTGGAATCGCACTGGAAGCGCTGAAGTTGGGTGCGATTGAGTTTGCCAGACATTAAGAGCCCGAAAACCGAATTCGTTCGTCGTGCTGCTGTCGGAAGGTGTCTTATGCCGCGATGCGAAATGTCAAGGGGTTGAAAGTTGTTTGACATGCTCGACAGTTCAGCGGCGTGGCGGAAGCGGTGTCGTAGAATGTTTGACTTTGACTTTGAGGGTTTCTGCCTGGAGATGAAGGTACAATTGGGCCATCCTTCGTCCTCTTGGGAGACGCATAATTTCGTCGCCGAAGTTTGACACTGGTTGCCGGGTACTGGTGATGAGTTTGAGCAAATCTTTCCAACGGTCTCGAGCTAAATCTGTGTGCCTGAAATAGAGAAAGCGCTTTTACTATACGCACTTTTGTAGTCTATGAAAAATCAATGCAGCATTATGTTAGCACTCTTGTTTTCAAACGCCTTTTTCCGAGTCATTTCGTAGAAGAGCCTGCACAAAGCAAAAAACCCACGATCGTAGCACTTAGTGAATGTAGCGCTAAGTGCAATCGTCTCTATTCAGTAAACCATCATTCCAGCCCTCTACAGTTCTATTTGCCTAGTGACCAAGTCATGGCAACTGCCGGTTTACTGGGATTTGTAATCGAAAGCAACGCACATTCGCTGATGCAATGGAGGCCATTGCTGAAAAGACCTTCCGATCGGATGCAGTCGAAAGTGTTGTGCTACCTCCAAAAGAGAGAGAGAGAGAGTGCGATATTCCAATGTTTTTATCCTTTTTTCTAGTGTCCCTTTCTTATAATCCGTCATCCGTCGTCAGACTAAAATAGCAGTGAAAAGGGCGTTGAAGCTTCATCACAGCCGGATCACCAAAAATGGAATGCAAACTGGGCGCCTCCACCAAAAAACAGAAACCGGTTCTAAATCGCACTGCAAATGCTTCGTCTATCCGGTACCGTCGTGGTTTAATTTAGTGACAGTGACGCTGAATGCGATGTGACACTGGAACCACACCGGAAGCAGATGCATGACGACGTTACGCTGTCGCGACGGCCGATGGCACTTTTTCCTACTTCCCCGGTAGGTCCGGTTCCGTGAATTGCCTGTTCTATGCCACGGAATGGCTAAGCCATCCTCGTTGGCCTGAAATGTGAAAAGGAGAAAACGCGGAGAAAGATAAAGTTTTCAATTTCCCTCCGCTCGTCCCACACTTGCATACCGTCCTTGTGATGCGGCATATGGTGGTGGTGGTTGTTTCGTTTTCCTTTCATATCCACGCGGATGTGCCACCGGGGACGGTTGTCCGACAACGATTGCAAGCGACGTTTTCGTTTCGTCCGTACCGCGCACGTAAAGCGAATCAATCGAACTAAAAACAAGTCAATTATGAGAGCTTTCCATTTTGGGCAGCGGATGCGGTCGACAGTAGTCAGCAGTCACATGGAGAGCAATGAATGATGACCGTGTGCGCCCTGACGAAAGCCACCATTCCGCCGATGGAACCGAAAAAGGGGGATTGCAGATGCAAACGGATGGAGATGTGTTTGTTTGGTGAGGCAAGGAACCGTTGATTTGGTTGTACCATACGAGGCTGACCGGACGGTGCACCGTGGAAACCGTTAGTTACACTTTTACACCATCCGCAGTAACGACTGCAGCCGGCAAGTCGAGCGATTTCGAGCTTAAACAAATCCCTGTTTTCCGAGAACGAGAAATCGAACCGGAAACAATGTAGCGCGCTGCAAAAGCTGCATACAAGATGTCGTCGTTACATACTAACAGTGCATATGCACACATACGTACACACCATGCGGAGTGCACGAATGTTCCGCTGAAGTGAAATGAATTTTGAATTGCAAAAACGAACGGAACTGCACTCGATGGAGCTTTCTAGGAGCGTTCGCTTATCCGGAACCTTCCGTTTCGTTTCGTTTGTTTTGTTTCCATATTTTTTTTATTGACTCTTGTTCATTTGGACAGAGCTTTTCTTTCGTAGATTGAACAATTTCCATTCGCTAGCACAGGAATTCGTTTGGATTTCGTTTTTTTACTCAACAGCAATTCTTCTGATGTGTGATGGTTTTGAGCGAACCAAGTCAATCCGGGTTCCGGCTGTTCTGTTCAATCGGATGCACAAAAACGGCGTCACTTTATTTACTGCATCTTTGTCGGACCGGGCCAATGATCGATTTATGAAGGAACTGGTCTACGGACAGAGATTGTAATTTGATCGTTTCCCAAGTTACTGAGCAACCGAAGAGCACGCCGGAGCTGGGATTGGGCTCGAAGGCATTTGTTTATCCTTCGTCCGCACTCCTCGTCCTTCCGTTTACCGTGTACGCGTAGCGTGGCTACTTGCGGGATTGTTCGGTCCGGGGCTGGGCAGCCAGGCGTTCCGGTCAGGTCATCACCTACTACCAGGAAACGGTTTAATCTGACCGAAACTGGCCGATGTTTACCTTTGATGTTTGCGCTAACCCCGGCCTTTGGGACCTCAAATTGGAAATATTCTAGGCCTGATGGTTCACAAGCTCAGGACGAAGCCCTCGCACACACCTACACAGACCTGTGCATGCCAGGGTTCCGTACGCTTCCTTCTTTCGTTCGTCCGGGATGGATAGCAATAAATCGAAGGAAATGCTGTAACCTTCCGGAAATGGTGTGCCCACTGGCGAAGTGACCAGAACCTGCCCTGGTGTGTGTGTGTGTGAGAGAGAGAGAGAGAGAGAGAGAGAGAGAGAGAGAGAGAGAGTGCGTGGCTGACCAGGTAGGCATCTTTGCACAACAGCCAATCGGGGATCGGAGCATGCTGGAGAACAAAAAAAAAAGGAAATTGATTTTTCCCGTTTGCAGCGCTGTTTGTTTGTTTGATCGTCCAGTAGTAGTACTGCGTGTTAGCCAACTGAGCCAACCGACTGCTCCAACCTGATTGGCCTTCCGGTTAACAGTTGCGCTAGCCGTCAAGTGAGGACAGGCAGACCGTAGTGACCGTGTCACTGTGGGCGGGTTTCGCCGAACTTCAGCAATTAGCTTCAAGAAAAACGGGATTTCTGCGATCGTCCGGGAATCATGTTACAGCTGTCCAGGTCCATTAACGGTTATAGATTGGTCAGGTAAAGGTGGCACCGGTAGTGTTGGTCAGTTAAAAGCAGCCGTGAGCCGTGATTTATACCAAAGTAAACAGAGTTGGTTGTTGAGGCAACCGACCCAACGTTCAGGCTTCCGATGGATAAACAATAACGATCTGAAATTGGGCCATCGGATCGCTTATAACTGGTTCGGAGAAAGAAAGAATGTGCATTTTAATTTAGGTACAAGAGTATTTGGGTATTATATGGGGTCACCTCGATTTGCAAAAGTGCTTTCCAACACGGACTGGACGGAATTCGATTTTAAGCAGAGTTGTGATCGGCTACCGGTAAACTATGCAGCTTAACAGAAGTCGTTTTATCGGCATTAGAAATTTTTCCCCCCGAAAATCCTAATACAATTCCACAGAAATCAAACCTCTTGCTATCCTTCCTGTTGCCTGCGTCATGGCAAAACGTGGCACGAAGCTCTCCAGCTCTCAACAGCAGCACCATCACGAGATGAAATTAGCTTGCAAATCCTGCATCGTCCACCAGCAGCAGCACATATTTTTCAGCTTCTCCAAAAAACATATGCCTCCCACTGGGAAAGCTGATTTTCCCCCATCCAACGGGAGTTGGGGAGCGTCTTTTGCCCCGGCAACAGCCCAACCGGTCCCACTTCTAGTGCCGTTTAGTGGCGCTTCTCGTTCAAATGGCTACCACCAAGAGGCCATCGAGGGGAGGTGGTGGATAGATTTTACCCTGTCCCTGTTACCGGTGGTCGAACGTAGCAGAAGCCCCAGGAGTCGTATCAACTGGCCAGTATGACGGGTAGTAGGGTGCTCTCAAGATGAGTTGTTAAAAGTCCATTCGAGTGGAAAATCTAATACGGTTTCCGTAACTGAGCCCCGGTACGGGCACTCCGACCGAACAGACTTTATAGAATCGAAAAAGAACCGAAACCAATCAGAAGTTCAGCATCGTCGAAGCCAGAGGCGCAACGCAAGAGCTTGTTCAATACGATCTCCACTCAACGAAAAGGGTATCAAGCTATCCTGTACCCTCTCCCGTTCCCGTCTGTGCTTCCTCCTTCTTTTTTTTCTACTCCAAAGAAGCCCCAGGATGTCTGATGTGAGCTGGATGACCGGAGTAGCAGTCGTAGCAGCATCCCTGCGGTCCGTCAGCCATTCGTCTAGTGTCGGGGACATGACATGGGAGTCCTGTTCGTACCTGAGCTGCACTCGTATGGCAGCTGGCTGCTGCTGTTGCTGCTGGTCCACCGTGACGTCCGATGAATAGCACTCTCCACCACAAGGTACATTGATGTCCAATACAGCCATCCTTTCGATCACACAGGGATTGGGAGAGGGAAAAAAGGGAAGAGAGAAAGTTTACCGGAAATTAAACGTCACTTTCCGAGGGGACGGATGTTGTGGCTGGACGGCAATCTTTCGATAAAAAATACAAGTAACATTTATTTGAAGGATCGTTGAGCAAATGTTAATGCTATGTAGAGCGAGAGAAAGGAAGAAAGTATGCGAGAAAATGTTATCTGTACTTATAGACTTGTCTTATGCTTCACTTTTCTTGAAATGCAATTTCTTTGTAACTGTACCGAGTGAGCGAGTGTACGGGGACTTAGTTCTTAGAAGCCCTCCAATTGTAATCATTCGTCGCTGCAACAGGTGGTGGTGGAAAGGAGAAAGACGTTCGGGAAAGCGCCTAGGCCATGGGATAATTGACCCAATCGTCCAATTTCCCATAGTGAAGAATGGATCAGCTCCCGTCCTTCCTTCGTTTCTTTTCCATTAAAAGCTTCTGATCCGCTCTAGCGAGGCATTAAACTGACTCTCGACGGCTGAACGGAGGGTGACGATGAGAACGAAGGGCTGTTGGAAATGGCCGCAGAGCTGCTGCTCTGTCGTTTGAATTCACTGGTCGGATTGATCCTTCACAGCCGCCTCCTCCGCCGGATTGGGTGGATTGTATCGATGTATCAACAGGAAGATGGTATCAATTCGAGGCGAAAGATTTAGAGAGACACATTTTCCGACCCTCCACTACACGACACGGCTCCGTAACGTCACCACACGTTCGGTCATCGCTCTTAAGCTACTCCAGCATCCAATGCCAAGCCGTTGGGAACCGTTGGGTTTGTGAGTTCGTTCGTTCGAGAGTGGGGCGATAGAAGAATCCTAATAGGATTATATTTAATTTCTGATATAATCGAAATATCATTCGCCAATGGAGTCACCACGGGGTCGTAGAACTTCTGAAGTAGCGGAGCGGAGCAGGATTACTTCTGAGCTGCTTTCGTCGGATCGCTTCTTCGTCGGATGCGCTGGTCACCCTTCCCTTATTCATGCGGGCGTGTACTTCTTTTAAGCCAGCGCTTGGGGGAAGATGTGGAAAACTCGGAAGGAAGCAAAACAGATTTACGATTGCCTCGTGGGAGTCGATGTGTCAAAGAGGGTGCGCCCTGAAAATGTTCTGTTCCTGGGTGGTTTAAGGAAATGGAAAGGTTTTGGATATGTACAGGGGGTCAATATCGGATTTGTTTTGTTAAACCAGTTCGTAAGAAACATACCACTTCGCTATTAATCCTCTAAACCGTTAATAGATGTTGCACGGATTATCTGAAAGCCTTGCTACTAAAGATATACTTTGATAAATATTGGAAACTTCATGTAACTTCGAAAAGTTTCCAAGTAATTTTTCGAAAATGATAAACATTATCTCACTCCAATTTCGGAGAACTAATCGTCCACAGCCCTCCAGCGTCCACCTAAACATTCCTCATAAAATTCTTACTGCGGACTGCAATGGATGGTGTCCGTCCCCAAAAAGGTAATATTTCCATCGAACGGAACAATACCGTCGGATGCCTACGATGACAAGTGACTGACACATTCCTTCTTCACTTCAAACTGTCGTCATCTGCTTGTTCCACCACCGTGGGAAGGTATCTTGCCGTCAGCCCGGAATCGTCGGTCTCCCCCTGACGAATCTTTCGATCGGAGGCGAATTCCTGGACCGAAATGTCCGTCGGGCAGGAAATGTCATCCGCAAGGAAATTGGATACAAATTTAATTTCAAGTGTACTTAAAGCTCATCCAAAACCATTTCCTGGCGGGCGAATAGTGGGGAACAGTGATCTCGATCTGGTCATGAATAAGAAATCAATATGCGGCAGCTACCCTTTTCAGCTGACATAGGTTGAAGGGGGTGGACCTCCCTATTCAGCCTAACCCATGTCCATTTTGAGCAAATGGATAGACCATTTCTCGGACGAATTCGAATCGCAGAAACCTTCCGGTATTCGATGATAGGATATCTGGCCAAATATCCAATATCGCTCCTTCTCCTTCTCCTTCTCCTGCCTGGATTCCGTTATTCTACGTGTCACATCGCATCTTCTGGCTGGCAGATAGTGAAGCGCGAAGGGCTATGATGGCCATGGTGTGCGTTGTTGATTCACATCCGGTCGACCAGCTTGTGGTTTGTGGAAAAGACCCATCGGAAAACGCACACATTGAAGAAAAGGAAGTCAGGCCCGAAACCAGCATGAATTGTGGCCACCACATCCGTCACCAATCGCTTCCCTTCTGCTCTAGCTTACCCATCATTGTTCCTTCCATTCCACCTGCTCGGTGAAGTCATAATTCGAGTTCTCAGTTCGGTGGCCACAGTGTTACTCGCACAAAAAGGGGTTGTTCGTAGATAAAAGTCGAACAGTAAAACGGCAATTACCTATAAATTATCTTTAATACGCTCCCTTCCACCCCTCAACGTTGCTCGCTATTCCACTGGTCAAAGCCATAAAATGGGGGAATAATGAACCCGATGGTCGTTTTGTGGATTGTGGTGCCCTAGCATTGTCCTTTTTCCGTGCGATTGCACGAAAATAGTAGTGGAATGTAAATGTAAAAAGGACAAAGAGCGAAAGACAAATCACATTACGCCACATTCTAGATAAGCCGATGTAAATAGATGTCACCTTGCCACTCATAAATTAAACCCTTTGTTGGGAGGCCCACATTGTGAACAGGATGAAAGGATGCTCGCCAAATTCGTAGCGAATGTTATTGACAAGCCAGCGGTCTGTCGCTTGTCGGATCCATAGCGTAAAGTCTGGAAAATTCGTTTTTGGAAACTGAAAATTGCCATCAACATGAATCGCAAGCGCGATGACGCATTTTTTGCTGCAGCATCCATCACCGAGTGGAGAAATATTTGTCCCAGGAAGCCCCAGGAATACCGTGAGTCAAATTGTCGCGTATTCCACTTCCCGGGAACGCTTGGCATGACGATTGGTTTGGCCAAGGCTAGCTTTACTTACCGTCGCTCCATAAACAATAAGAAATGAACCAATTAGGGACATAATTTGTAGATGTAACGATTCCGTAATTAGATTTTCCTGCTGTTTTTTTCTTCTTCTTTTTCTTTCTGCTGCTTCCGCTGCTCCGGTCCAGACTGTCTCACTTTCTCTTTTTGCACGCGAAGATGCTCCGTTCCCCCGGTCCGAGATGCGTTGCGCAAAAATTTGCACTGCGCCCGGGCCACCATTAATAATTCATAATTAAGCTCTTTGCTCTTAAGATTTTACGCTCCGTACAAAGATTCCACGAGGGAAAGGAGGCAACGCACATACCCGAACGCCGGTTGCCGGGGTTTTTCCGGATGCTCGTCCTCCTTCTCCTCTACCTCCTCCAACGATGGTGACGGGAAATACATTTTCTTTAATTAGAAGCCCGAGTGCTTTTTGATGCTCCGCACACCGGGGGCGCAAGGTATGTAGGCGCTTCAATTTTCGCATGGCCCGTAGTCTCTGCTGGTGGGGTCCGCCCGGTTTGCCATTTTGCGTCTCCGCGACATGACGCCAAGTGCTTCGGTTTGATGGTCCTTTTTTTTGGGTAGCTTTTTTGAAGAAGTCAGTCGTCAGTTGGGTTGTTGGTTGATGTGCGAGTGGTTGTCGAGGTAGAGGGGTATAAATTGAATTGCCTATCTGTTTCAGCGTTGGGTAAAGTGTTTGGCCAAGTGAAGATCACCGGCTGGATCTACGCGACGTACTTTGGATAATTAAAACATTAGCTGGTATCGAGACGCTGCGCAACTTTCGCCCAATTGCTGGAGACAATTAGTTGAAAGGGAAAGAGAGAGAGAGGAAACGAGTGAGTGCAGTAGCGCATTGCAAAAAAGGGGTTCAGGACCCGTGTTTTGCTGATAATGGCGAGCATTATGGAGTGGCATTATAACGGCAATGCAGATTATAATGTTGGTTCGTCCAGGGCCGCATGCCGGGACCCTGCAGGATAGAATGGCTAGGTCGGTGGTCTTTCAGCGCCAGCACGGCGCTTAACTAACTCAATAAATCACTGCAGCAGTAGCAGAGGACGCTCCCTGTTCGGCGACAACATGAACATCGTCGACGAGGGGCATTTGCTCGTTTTCAACAGCTTCAACAGCTTCTAAAGGAATTACAAAGACATTTGTTTCTTCCACGTTTTGGGGATCACGTTAATGAAAGCGCACCAGACGCTGCCACTGTTTGGTGCGCAGTGAGTTAGGTAATTAAACGAATTGAAGCTTCTTGCGGCGAGTGCTCTCCAGTGCGCTCCAGCGCTCTAGTGCACCCAGAACAGCATCTGCAGCATTTCATAATGATGATCTGTGTGAAGTGTCTCCCGGTGACTGCAGGATGGTTTTTTTCTGGGAGCAAAAAAAAAGTTTGTGCTTAGTTAGGACCACTGGCATAGGCTGGCTAGATTTTCGGATGCGAACGTTCCATAATTTACAAATGGCTTCGAATTTGAATGCGAATGTCACCAAATTTCCCGCATCGAATTCTATGGAGATATGCACGCTGATAGGTATTGTGGGAATGGAGGTGCACAGGAAGAGTAGCGGCTAGTACCATCCGCAGCGTCACTAATTAACTAACCATCAAGTATGCAAATTACATTCGATGCAACTGCCACCGGTGGTCGTTAGTTATTTGAAAGTGCGATCGTACACTCAGTCATTAGAATGCGGAACATAAAAAAAAAACGAAACGTTAAATTCCATTTGCTTTTTGATTTCCTTTTTTCTCAAAAACGTTTAATGGGATTTAGAGCCAATTTTCCAAAAAATTCCTCATCGGGTGCCATTTTTCAAAGAACAATCATAGCATGCTTCGTTATGGTTGGTAAATATATTTCCATGAAAACCTTCCCTCGGCACACTCGGCACTTGGCCGCTTTTGTATGGCAAATATTTGGATAGCAATTCGCCGCGACTTTGAATTTGCATTTTTAATCCGTCACAGCATCGAATAGCGTCACTCAGTCACGGGAAACGGGGACCCCAAGCGCACGTGTGCGTTTGCGTGTGTGTTTAAATAGAAATTTTAGGCGCATTCCGCGATCGCCATTTCGAGCCATTTTCATATGCATTTTGAATATGGAATTAAGAGCTCCGGTGCATAGCTCGCCGACGAACGATGGCCTGCGCGTTCATTATGTTGGAAATCACATTTTAATGGTAAATTGGGTGACGGCCGTTTTTCACCGAAACAGAGGGGGGAAGCCGGGACCGCGAATCACGAACCATTCCTGGGGGATTAATTAGTGGAGATATTGATTGTTGCCGGGCCTATTTGCCGTTAGTGTGTTGCGAGCGTTATTGCGTTTGGTTTGATTTTTGGGCCCGGCTTGTTTGCATAACGCAGCATCAAAGCATCGCAGGCACTTGCGCAACGATGGAGCATAATTTAGAACCGAAATTTGTGTGTTTCCTCCTCCGCTCCACCGGTTTGGCTCCGAGTTAAATCGCGAAATTAAAATTGAAAGCATTCTTCAGCATTAACCGGTCGCTAATATGGTGCTGTTGGTTGAAGAAGCTACTCACCGCCAGAACACACCGAAGCCATCCATCGTAAGGGTTGCGATGCGGTTGAGAAGCTGTAATTGACTTCTACACAATCCATCTTCCATATGGACGCCCGGGGGTAAGTGGCCTATTCCAGTCCTGCTTCTCATCGCCATCGTTGTCTTCGTGGTGGAGTGAGGGCTTCTTGCGTGTCCTTATGACGTCCTCTGGTAGCGCCGGGAGTGCTGGCGTGACTGTCGATACAACGCCACGACTACGGCCACGCTCGCAAATCTCATCATCCATCATGCGGTGACAGAAGCGCTAGCTAGCTAGCTAGCTAGAGCGCTCTCTGTGTCGCTTCAACCCTCCACGGCCAGGCTCGGGGCTAAAGACGATCCTTTTCACCCCCTTTCCCGCCCCAGCTTTACGGTTGGTGAATCTTATTTGAATAATTTATAATTATTCACTCTAAAGCAACGCTTAAGTAGATGTTAATGTTATGCTTACGAGCTAGGCAGTCCTGGGCCACTAGCATGTGATTTGCTTTTCTAGCCGGAAGGACCATGTAAGGACCAGCGAGCGGCCCCCCTGGGCGTGTGTTTCAATAACTCGCGGGACTCGCGGAAAACGGTTCGTTTGCTGGCGGTGCGCTAGACTAATTTTCCGTGATGGATTGGTCCCGCGGTCGTCGGTCCGACTTGACTCACGGTGAGTCAATCGCAACAGCAGCACCAGCAGCACCACGAGGCTCTGTATGCTTCGGTGCGTCCCTGGCTGGTCCTGGGTGTACCGTTTTTGCCCACATCGCCACCGGTACTCTGGCTCTGTTGGAGTCTGATTGCCATTATTATCGCGATACTAACATTAGCATTATTAGCCGTGGTGCTTGGGGCGAGGGGATGCGAAGGTTTGCGAGGGTTGCGCGAAAACCGCGAATCGAAAAGATAGAACGTGGTACGGAACGCGTGGCGCACAGCAAGCAATCGATGATTACCATGAATAAATAATATCCTGCCTCCTGCCCGAATGCCGCTTGTGTTGTGTATTATTTCGGGTCGTGTTTCCTTCGCTGGGCCACATGCACGCAGGACCCAGGACAGGGCCAGGACACTCGCCTGTTGGGACCAAAGCGTGATCTTGAGCGCTTCACCGAGCCAGCGAGCAGCGAACGCAGCTACCGTGAAGCTACCCGGCATCTAATGATAAGTAATTTTCATTGGAATCGAACCGTTTCATGAAGATTTCGGGCGAAGGAATTTCGGGTGAAGGTATGCTATGGTGGTGGTGCTATTTGCTGTGCCCGAACTTGCGCCTAAGCCGCGTACGGGGAAGGTAAAGATTAGTTTCTTGGGAAAATGTAAAACACACGATTGATATCAGCCAGCGCTCGCGGAGGTAATGATGAGGATTCATGGTTGAATGCCGTTCGATGATGAATGTGTACTGTGACTGTTGATTGGTTTCATGGTTTCAAATTTCAATTACACTGTTATTAGGCAAAGATGATTGTTTGTTTTGTCTGCGGGGAGGTTTTTCTACTTTACCAACAGTTATTTATTTTTGATTTGTGCTTAAAAACCTGAAATGGAATTGTTCTTTTAAAATGACATCCAGCAACGGATGCTGCTGCTGGGTAATGTTTGCTGGTTTATTGCAAATCTTTACCCCTTACAATACCAGAGCTAATGGACCCAATTTTTCACTCTAATGGCTCTGGTTCCTCCAGGCAGGAACTGAGACTGGAAATCGGTAACAGCTTCGGTTGAGTGCTATTGAACACAATCAACTGCCAGCAATGATTGGAAATTAACGCTAACTGCCGTAACTGGCGTAACGATGGTTAATCTTATAAACTGGATCGTAAATGAAAGTGAGGTGCGGTAACGCATTAGCCAGGCGATGAAAGGCCCATTTTAAGCCGCATGGCAGTGGGGTTTTGTTTTGTGAGGCACAACGCAAAACGATTAATGAAAGGACGATTCGCTTAATTGTGGCTCCCTTCCGCTGTTCGATCGTTTTTATCCCGCTGCTCCAAGGCCATTGGCGATAGATAATTTGATAGAAATCATCGCATTTGGAAAAGGGTATAAGAAGAGTTGCGTAGAGTGTTGCCAATTAGCTTAATCTTTGCGGAATACGCGCCACGAGCTGCGTAGGAAATCGAAATGCTCTTCGGAGTGATTAATTTTAAGGAGCGGCTTGGTTCTGGTTGTTATTGTGCCAGGTGTTTCAGTATGCGGCGTTGGAAAGGAAAGCATGTTAGCTTCGAGTTCGATCGGAAAGGGCTAATTGCTGATTTAAATTCGATTATTTAAGGATAGCAGTAAGTGGATTCAAAATTGAAAATACTATTATTGCTAAATTTAATTTATCATGTGGGAAAGTAATCCATTCAACAGCATTATTGTAATCTTATTTGGAAGTAAGTAAAAAAACTGTAAAAAATAATTCTGCAATCATTTTTGCGATTGTAATTGACCCGATTTATCTACAAATTTTTGACGTGGGGAATGAACCAGCTTTCGTTTGCTATTTCTATATAAACTAGGAGTTGTATTATTTAGTTATAAATAACTTTACTTTGAGACATTCCGTTATTTTTCCTATTCACTTACAGATGAGAACAAAATAAAGGAATAAAAAAAGGAATGAATCCAGGGGATTTAACTGATTCGTTTGTGAAAACTGACCAGAGCTGCTGTCAGCTGTATGGATGTAACAGCGAACGAGGGAAAGTCTTACAACCCACCAACTGCCACCAGCATAAACAGAAAACAATGACCCCCGCATGCAGATGGCCACCTCAAAAAAAAAAGTAATAGCAACACACCTCAAACACTGTCTCCTCTCTTTACCAACTCTTCAATTTCATGCAAAATTTACAATTGAAACAATTGCATATTAAAACCCTCCTTCCATCGCAGTCCAATGGCAAAAGATGGGAAAACAGTGTCCTGCTAGTGGTAGTGTTGGTGGTGGTGTGGGTGGTGGATGTGGTGGATTTTAATTACTGCATTTTGTTTGAAACTTCGCCATCATCCCCCCGTGGCCCCTCGGTTTCTCTATCGCGCCCAATTGTTTCCGCTGCGACAGTTTGAGCGGCAAAAGTTTGTCCACCGTTGGCCTCTGCTTCGGCGAAAGAAAAACCACAAACCACCGCGCTGCAACCCCTTTTCCTTCACCACATATCGTGAGGGCCATCGCGATGCCAGACGGTTTCGACGAACGTCGTCACCGGCAGAAGGACGGCCGCGAAGGATCCGTGAATCACAAAACCGCCAACCGCCTGGTACGACGACGATGGAACAGCCAAGGGTTGTGTGGAAATCGGTGGAAAGGTTTTTGGGATTTATTTACGATTACCCACCCTTGACACTCCTCATCTTTATTCCCTACTCCGTCACATCGCGGGAGGATGGTTAGAAAAGAAAGTGAAAGCACGACGAGCACAACGATGAGACGTGGCATTTGCATTCCGCTTGCACCGTTGCTCCTTGTCCACCGGGGGTGTTAGTGCACATCCCAGCCTGCCTGTCTGGCTGCCTGGCTGCCTGGCTGTCGGACCTGCATTGCTTTGAAGGCCATTTCCATGCAGCAGGACAACACTAGGATTGTGTTCACGGACGTACCCAGGCTGGATGCCGGATGTGGTTCCAGCGAGTGCTTTTAACCCCCGGCCCTTCTGGTACGCATTGTCTTGTTTGGTTGGAATTTTGGAATTAATGTTGTGGCGGTTGGTTGAAGCCGATGTTGGTTGGCCAACGGAGTGCCTGCAGACGACAGACGATGCCAGGGACTGGGCCAGACGATGAGCGTCTGTGAGTTTGGGTGGGTTAAGAAGCAGCTCGGCATACACCAAGGACGTTAACAGTTTTGTTTCCCTCTGACAACGTGTCGTCCTACCAACGGGTGTACCAACCGTGGGTCCATGCACTGACAGGCACCCAAAGTGGCATTCTTCAGTGACGCACCATCCGCGTCCGTTAGGAGCTAAATGGAACGGAAAGTTTCGGTTCCCCACCACCGCTAACAGACAACCTGCCAAAGGGAAATGGGTTTAGGTAATAAAAGTTTCACAAAAACAGCACGAAACAACACACAATTGTCTTGTGCAGACACTGTTGGTAAAATAAAAAGAGCGTATGAAACCACACACCGCCAATCAATCCCCTTTCGTTGGCCCGTGGCTGATAGACGCCGGGAATGGGCCAGGTTTTTCTGTTCGTGGGCGCGGTGATTGCAGAACAAATTTCTTTCCCTTTTGCAAAACCTGAGCTCCAGCTCCTTTTGTGATATTTACCTTGTGTTTTCGTTTCCACGTTGGCGAGTAAGAACCGTGGCAAAACAATTCTCTCAATACGCAAGAACTTCAACTCCAACCAACCAACGCACCAGCCAACCATTGCGAGGCGAAGCAGAATGCAAAACGCAAACGTGTGGTGCACGCTTAGCTAGTGCCGCCCGTTTTCTTAATGGAAAAACTTTTCCGATTTTAACATTTTAGCATTGGTACGGTTGGTTCGAGCACGCCACGGAGAAACCGGCGGACGTTGCGCCCTTCCTCACTCCGCGTTAATGCACTCGGTGTGCCGCTCGGTGCAAAGTTACTTACCAAGCCAAAAACCGGTAACAACCGGTTGCGATTGTTTCCGTTCCGTGGGCCACGGAATTGCGTGCCGTGGAGTGCCGTCTTAATTTTCGCGAGAAATAAGTGTTTTCCTTGCGATGCGCCAACAGTTCCGTGCCGTGTGGATCCGTTTGCCTTCTTGTGTTTGTGTTTTTCGGAGGATGGAACTAACTGGGAGTGGTTCTTCCACGGAGTGGTGTGGTTCTCCCGTATTGCGGCAAACACGCTGAATTGACTGTATAATTTGTTGGACAGTTCATTTCCCAAGGTATCATTTGCTCTCCGTTATGATCCAACGAATACCACCGGCATACCGTCCTCGGTGCGATGCTTGTGGAATGGATACTCCACAAACTGTAACCTTTTTGGAATTTAGTTTATCCTTTATTTATGAGACAGAAACAAGGATTCCGTAGAGTGAAAAGTGAAGTACTAGTGATTTGTTTGAAATTTGTTACAGCAGTTGTCACCTGTCAGTTGTCAACGGTACTAGTGCATCATCAGTAAAGTACCATGCCCTTACAAGGGTTCATTTATAGTCGTTCGTTACTATTCGACACCAAACTTTACAGAACAAACCGTTATTACACGGAAAAGGTTTTAGAACAAGTTCCACCGTTCAGCCACTCTCTCACTCCATGATCGATGTTTCCAACTTCTAACTTGTCAATCTAGAGTCGGCGACAGAAACTAGCTCGGTGCAACGATTGCTAATTCATAACGGTTAGAAGCGGTTCTGTGATGCGCTTGACAGGACGATGATGGAAGAGTTCGGAAGAGGAGTTGGCGGCGGGGTATTTGAAGTTGAGATTTACATTACTCTCTAATCAGTGCGAGAACCGGCTGGCGGAAACGGAAAACTATGGTGGTAATGTTTATGAGTAGTTAGCACGTATCGTGCGACCGGGGAATGATAAAGTTGTGTGGCAGAACTCTAGGACCAATGCACTGCACTCTGTCAGCCGTTCGCTTATGAAGTGTTCTTTATGAGCACTTGACGATTACGATGTGTTAATTTACTGGGGGCCGGTTTGAAATTGTTGGTGTTGGTCCGAAACGTTGAACTACAACGTGTCAGAAATGGTGTGACACTGTACACTAACTTCAGTTGTTGGAAATGCTTTGATTTGTTAGTAAAGGATAGAATGTATCGTCAACCCATCCATTTCGTGGTTTACTCACTGACCTGATTGACCGAGGGTATAATATTCGTCCATCATCACTTCCCGTTGCTCTAATTGTGCCAAACCAAACAATATCGACGGCTATCGATTTCTTCCTCGTCATACGATCCACAAGCAAACATCGTTTGGCCACGGACTAACGGTCAACGAATACTGTACCAGAAGCGAACCTCAGAACAGAAGCCCTATCCACTGTTGGTGCGCCCAGTAGATGACGCACAAGCTTTTGACACTTTTTCCCATGGCCGCAGGGCCAGGATTTCCGGCTTCTCAGGCCGGGCAACGCTTTTCGGACCGGATATCGGTATCATTAAATGTTCCGGGGTGCGATGCGGATGCGAAATAAAAATAGAACTGGGTCACCTGATCCTCGGACCGGTCGCCAGTTGGCCAGGAAACGGCAATGGCTGGGAAGCCATGGAGAAGTGACGGCCATTTTATGAGTAATGTGGCGCGCCACAAACGGCAATCAGGCGGAACGTGGAAATCGTCGTCGCGTCGCGCCCTGATCCGGATCCCCGAGAACAAAGTAAACCGGCGACCGGCGACCAGAGTCAACTGCCTCGCGTGCCCCCATACCATGACCATGGACATCCTGGTCATCGCGGTCACGCGTTCGATGCAATTAAACTGCCGTTCGGACGAGCCCGTCGTCCGTGGCTGTGGGCTGTGTGGTTCGAGGCTTCGAGCTCTGTTTGCCCAAAGGCCACGACCGTAAATCAATATAATTCGCTCGTAAAAATTGGAACTTTCCGGCGTGATTCCGTAACCGAACCGTGTGTTTGTGGTGTGCGCGGACCGCGGACCTCATCGCATACACATGGAATGGGTTTCGTGTACTCAAGCACCGGTTCAGGCTTTAGCTTCCGGTTTTCAGTGCAGGCTGGGATTCTATTCAATTCACTTAAACCAACTGATTCTGCTGGTGCTGCGACTACGAGCTCGCCAACCGTTTCGTTCGATTGACTTTGAGTTTATGCTGACTTACTTTGCCAAACATGCCTCACCCGCCTTTTGGTTTTATGTTGCAAAAAGGGTGGCCAATGATGGCGGGAGCTTTTAATTATCCATCACGCGATCACGGTGATTTGTAGTAGCGGAGCAGTAAGGTATAAATCGAGCGCCATGTTTAACGCAATCGTGTTCCCTTGTTGGCACGGTGGGACCTCAGCTACACCCGTTTTAAGTGTGAACCATTCCAACGCTCTAAATGCAATAAGGAAGCGACCGTAAATCTTAACCGGTGATGGTACTGGGCAACTAAAGTTTGACTGGAGCCATTGCGGTACGGAAACCGAAACATTCGAGGAAAATTAGTGATCGCTGGAGGGACCTGTAATTCTGACTCGTAAAATCAACCCATTTCGGGAGCTTTATGAGACGCGTTAAGGCGCTTCTTTTCAATTAATCCCGCTACCATACAACACAATGATGCGTTTCGCTGTTGCTGTTGGCTCTTTACATCGATTGACTTGTTCGTGACTCTAAGGCAGCATTGCTTTTAATTTGTGTAATTGAGTGAAAGCACTGGCTGTACTTGTGTAGCATAGCTCGCGGGCTAGCATAGCACGAGATTCGAGGTGATTGAAGCCGAACACACGAAACAATCGAGTGCACTTGACACGCAAAGTGGTTCATCTGCAATATGCTAGCTGCTAGTTGCTGCTGGATCATGTAGCACCCCTCAGTGGTCCCACTCGATGCAGCTCGCTGATCCACTCGAATCGGGTTCGTTAGCCGAAGCAGATTGCATTTCCATTTCACCGTGAGGCCACGTTGACCAACATAGTGAACGCGAGAGATGCACAAAAAAAAACAAGAACAAAAAAAGGCACCAAAAGGAACAAAAGATTATGGCAGAAATCGCAATGAGTGAGAAAATTATTAATCCCATCAATGGCCGTTGGGTACTCGAAACGGATTGCAACCAAACATACACATAGACGTGTGCATATCCTCTGTATCCCATTTCGGGGGGGTTTTTGGTGCTAAAATGCAAATAAAATATTCACGGCTGTGTTGAGTGTGGTAGCGGCAGTTAAGGGGGTCAGGTGCACCCCGTCTACCGCCTGCTGGAGCCGGGCATCGATGATACATCGCCATGCGCCTCGATTATGCATTCCACTGGCATCGAGACGATCGAGAGTCGTCAAAAATGGAACACAAGAGATGCAGAGACAGACGGAAGGGAGAGCGAGCGAGAGAGAACCAAGCGTCCTGACTGGACGATCGAAAGGACATTGAGCTCCCGATTGCTGCGGACGTAGTGGAGTCGTGCCATGCCGGCAAGAAACAATCACCCAAAACAGGGGATGAGAAGGGAACGCTAACGATGCAAAGGAATAATAATGTTTATCTGCATCGACTGCAAGCCGCGCCCGGCACTCTATCCCTTGATTTTGTGCCCATTTTCCTCTCCAACTTCGGACACGAACAAAAAAAAAAAAAAAGGGTGGCTGAGGGGTTTTTCATATTCGATAAGTATCCGTGCAGAGTGTGATGGCATTTATTATCCCCGAGCGCCACTGCCCTTATTGTCTTGTGCCACCTTTCCCTCTTCCTCCGGCACCATTTTGATGCGGACCACGTGTTCCAACCCGGGGGGGAGCGGGCTTTTTTTCTCTTGGCATGATTTTTCATCTCCGTTTACTGCAGTACCGCTCGCTCCTTCATCGCCACCAGCAGTACCAGGCACGGGTCCCAGCCGGTCCCATAATGCGGTTCTGCAATGCCCTTCCACCACCCCGACAGACATCCCTGCTGGCCTCGTGAGTTCTGCTTTGCCAATATTGCAAAAATGCATTTGATAAATGTCGCGCCACGGTCCTGGCTGCTGGCTAGCCATTCGATCGATCGAGGCGATCGCCATCATTGCGGTCAGAAGAAGAAGAAGAAGAAGAAGCAGGAAAAGGAGCCGAACCCTGGAGCGAGCCGGAACGTCGTAAATGTCGTCACGGGTGTCACTTTTGGCACCCAAAACAGCCCAACGGCGAGTCCCTCCTGATGACACTTGGCGTTTGTTTATGCAAATGGCCTGGCCGATGCCGGCGAAGGGCTGCCGGCTGCTAGCTGGCTGAAAGGGGGGGGGGGGGAAAAGAGAAAAATGCCCCCCCCCCCTCCCGGGGGTACATGAAGATGCTTGTAGCAGGCGTTGGAGCGAGCCGATGGTAAATTGAATTCTGTTTGCTTTTCCCTTGGCTCGGCGCCAACAGCCATCTCAGTTGGCTCTGCGGGTTGGCGGGATTCGTACGTTCTGTCAGTTGTGTGTGCGCGTGTGATGCAGTTTGCCGAAGGAGCGAAGACGGAACCGGGAGGAAGAAAGGCCGGTGTATCGTGTGTACCGGAGCCGGACCGTCGGTATGGTGGACGCTTTCCGTGGCCGTTCACATGGACCACCGGTGTCCGGCGGTCACCGTTGAATCCGGGCGATATGGCGAACCTGCACGAGCGTATCGGCCACCTGCGACCGCTCTGGTTCGAAGGTTGCCAGCTGAACGTGACGCGCAGCCTGGGCGTGAACCGGACGGTCGGTGCCAGCTGGACGTTGAGCCACGTGACACCGAGTGGCTTTCGGTTGGGCGGCCAGTACCAGCGGCGCTGCAATGACCACGTTCTGGTGAGGTCTCATCCAACATCCAGCACCAGAACATCGGTTGCTGACCATTCGCTACACTAATTCCAGAAAACTCCACTTGTGGCATTCGATGTGAATCCGAGTACGTTGGCCTCGAACTTGCAGCTCCTGTACCGGCCAGTTGGCTCCGTGTGTCTCGAGGCGAACCTACAGCTGCTGCCCGGTCGGGGGATGCCGTTGGTCGAAGAAGTGTCGCTACAACATACGGGCCGGAGCCGCACGTCCACCGTGCGATACAGCAGCAACAGCACGGCCAACGCAGGATATCGGGTCAGCGTGGATCATCTGGTCAGCCTAACCGATCGGTTGTGCGTCGGCATGGAGCTGGTGACCGAGTGCTACCGGCAAGTGTTCCAGACCGGTGTCGCCTTTGCCAGCAGGTTGGTGAACTCGCCGGGGGCCAGGTGCAGAAGGATGAGTGCTTCATTCACTGCGAGGTCCTGGTCTTAAAGATAAGCATCCATCGGATTAGACGGAACAATCGTTGTGTTGCGTGCAGCGTGCCAACCGCACCCGTTGTGTTGCCCCGAGAGCTCGCAAGCTTAATTATCAGCTTATGCTGGTCTACCTCATAATCCGGTTGATTATTTCACTGGCCCGGATCTGCTAGATAACTGAAATGGTTTTCTATTGTCTCGTTACGGCGCTCAGGAACTTCCGAATCTGAAATTAAGTTATTTTATTCTTATGAAATCTTAGTTACTAATTTACAAACATTGGCCGAGCATTATTACAAACAGCTAATGGTCTTCCAATGTCGTTCGCTCCAACAGATACAATCGCGAAACGTGGACACTGGCGGCGACCGTTTCACCGGAGGCGTGCGATCTGACCTACTGGCGGAAAGCTTCGGACAGCCTGCAGCTCGGTTCATCCCTGGTGATCAACCAACGGCAGGGCCGCGCTGTCGGTAGCATCTGTTACCGGCTCGACCAACCGGATACCGTGGTTCGCGGTTCGTTCGACACCGACTGGACAGTCGGCTTCACTTACGGCAGGTAGGGATGGCTTCGCGCGGTCAGTTTGGTGTGAAGCAATTAAATCGCCAAATTGATTCCAATTCTTCTCTCTTCTCTCCATCACCACCACGTGAACGCGCCACCACGATGCGGCCAAATGCAACGACAACATGGCCCTGATGATGATGATGATGATCACCGCATGCCTGATAACCCGATCCGGTGTGGACGCGAAAATGATGGCCTTTTTGGTGGAGGCCATTCAACCTGGTATTTCCTCGCCAGGAAGCTGAAACCGGCAGCCGTCACCGCTTGTCTCAGTTTGCTGTTTTGCGCCCCGAAAAACACGTTCCAGTGCGGATTTCGGATGGATCTGGATTCGAATTTGCTCTGAAGCAAAGCATCCGTATGCGATTCCCCGATAGTAGCTCAATGGCCGGTGCTAGGGTTGGAAAAACGAAACAAAAACAACGAAACGAGATGCGAAAATGAATGAATTCCCGTTGAGTTTTCCTCCGGTTGCGATACAACGGCATAAAAAGAGGACACTGAAGCTGGCCAAAATTAGTGCGATAACGGATAGCCGACCGACCTGATACCGATTCCCGGACCGACGGACGGACAGTCGCGCGGTGCTCATTCAATTACGGACCGGCCGAAAAGAATGGGGAAGCCATTGGAAACCGATGCGATGCGTGCGTTGCGTGTGGCAGTTGCGTGGCCATCATTATCAGTTACCCTCCCCAGAAGGGCCACCAGTTCGATGATCCGGTATTCCCCTTCCCCCTCTGCCTCCCTTCGATAAAGGACAACGAAATAGAGTGCCAGTGCCGCTTCTAATGATTTCATTTCGGGATGGAAATTGAAATGCGCTCGCGGTTGTTTTTGGTTTTTGCGTTTGTTTTTGGGTGCGGCCGTTACCCAAAATTGCTTTTCGCGATCCGATCCGATGCATCCGATATGTGGTGCAGGAGAGCCTTGTGCTCTGCGAGGGCTAAACCTTGGCCGTGCCGTGGTGACAGTCGACGGTCGACGGAAAGCGGTGCGGCGATGATTATGGAAACACATTCGTCGGCACCACCGAATTGGACGGATTGGTGATTGGGTCGATTGGGTTTCCCTGGAATCGTATCACCCCGCATGGAGTTTCGAATGGTGGGTACTTGCAGGGGGCTGATAATTGATTTCCCATCGCCTGCGGTGCTTTATGGGCAGGATTGATTAAAATTAAATGCTGGGGATGGCTGAATAAAAATCGAATAAAAAAAAAAGGAAAAACCAGGAGCAGAATTGGAACTCAGCACACCAACACCACCGGAAAACGCCTCTCCATTTTGTTTAATGGATCGCTTATTGATGAGATCGGATGGAGTGTGCTGATAACCGGGCCCGGGGAGCGGTCCATTTCGAGTTAAATGGTTGACCTAATTAAGGTAGATTAGAGTCATGGCATTCTTTTGGAATTTGATTTGCAGACCGATTTCAATGGTGGCAACACACATGCGGGCTACTCGATGATTCGGTGGTGATGGTGGCTCGGTGTGGCACGATGGCAACCACAAACGGAGCCGCCGCCGATCTGTCAATCAGCATGCTTTAATGAGAAGGAATTAATTGAAATTATCCATCCGTCCAGTTTTTTGTCCTTTTATTGACCGTTTCAGGAAACAAAAAAAATCAATCCAACAATCCAACAGCCTCTAATGAAGTATCCTCATCCACCTTCATTCCTCTCTTTTACATGGCCTATTAAATGGATTTTACATCGTATGTGTGCCTGTGTGCGAAGGATCGGCTCGCAATCCACTCCGATCCATCGCATCGCTGCGTAGCGGCCCAAACCACACCGCCATGATGCGCCATTCATTTTTACGATGGAATTGGGGTCGAAACCTTACACGGCGTTGGCCATTACTTTTCCCATACCAACAGCCCTTCGGTGGCACAGATTGTCCAGCGAGCGGCAAGCGCCTCTACGGGCGCCTGGCAGAGAACGCCGTTGAGCCGATCCGCAGAGTTCTCTGCATTCCGGTTTTCGCCCATGTGTGCACGGAC
Source organism: Anopheles aquasalis (assembly GCF_943734665.1). Taxonomy (NCBI): domain Eukaryota; kingdom Metazoa; phylum Arthropoda; class Insecta; order Diptera; family Culicidae; genus Anopheles; species Anopheles aquasalis. The sequence goes on along the minus strand of NC_064877.1, from coordinate 21,722,255 downwards.
CCCCACCTATGGCCCAACGATCCGTATGTGTGACCCACAAACGGAATGGAACCCCGGGGGGGAAGGGGGGGGGGATTTCATTTTACGAAGTCACCAATCTAGAATGCCCCCAAATTTATGCTCCGAATTTGGTGCAATGACTTTTCCGGGGGGAGGCATTTTAATTTTTTTTTCTCTCTGGCTTCCCTTCACATGAGCCATTTTTCCCCCTGGAACCCCGGAAGAGTGCTAATGTATCCAGGGAAGCATCCGTATGGAGAATGGAGCCGGAATTCATCCGCCACAGAACAAAGCCAAACGACACTGGTCGAGCACCGCCCGGTACCAACGCCAGCAGCAGCAGATGAGCGACTAAAAGCTTAGGAAGTTCCTGGTTCCGGTTGTAAAGTTTAGCCACACACATACACATTCCGAGGGAATTCGCTTTGCTCGCTCCATCGGCGACGGATTAAAGGAAGGGATCGGGGCAGCGGAAAATGGTTGGATCCCATTTTCCTTACTCTCTCTCCTTCTCTCTCACTCTCAGAAGGGTGGAGATGTGGCTAATACGCAAACGAAACCTGAAAACCGACTCGGTTCCGGTGGTTTAGTTACGGTTACCGTTCCACTAGGGGTGGATGAAGGACCGTTGGTGGTGCTGAGGGTTAGGATAACTTTTTCTACCATCGCTCCTTCGGTGACTTTTGAACCTGAACAGAACACCAGCAAACGGACACCGTTAGCCGTCGACATGTGTCACGCTTGCGCTCCCGTCGCTCGCTTTATCGGCTTCGATCCGCATTCCGGTGGGGGGGGGGGGGGGGGTAAACTTTCAAAACCGAATACCTCAACCTTCCCCCGGGCTTCTTCTTTAGCTGGCTTTCACTTTCGATGGGCCAAAAAGAGTGCAAAGTTTTATTGAATAATCAGCGGCATGTAGATCAGTGGCAACCTTTTCTGCTGCCCAGCGCGAGCACCATTAATGCTGCTAATCATGGGCCATCGGGCTACGAAATGGCTTTCAAATAGAGATATCTTCCGTCAGAATCCTTGGTTGTTTTGTGTGATCACGGTGATGACTGTGAACCACGCGAGATAAAACCTGAACATAAATCTGACCAAGTTCATTCCTTCTTCCTTCCTTCTTTCTTTTGTAGCGATCATTATGATTTACGCGTTCACCATAAGGCATGACGGTGTGAAATGGATCCACAATTAAAGCAAAGCATGTTAGCAGAGCTGTTGGCCCGGGAAGCTGTTCTTTGGAGCCATTTGCTAGGAATGCTTTCATCGTTTTAATCCCTTCCATCCTTAGAGGAGGAAGATGTTGAGATATAAATTGTTGTAGCACCCCTTTCGCTCAAGAAGCATCCCCCCCGGATGAGGGTTGATATCTGCACCCTGTCCTTTTTCTGGCCAAAAACACCATCCCCTTAGTAAGTACCATTAACGATTTAGGCAACAGCTCGCGCTTTCGAGATGGATCGTCAGCCCAGGAGTGCGTTAAGACGCCACGGCAAGGGGAAGAAGAAGCCACCAAAAACATGTAATGGCCATTCAGAAGGCCCAACGTAACAGCAGCATCCTCCCCCCCCCCAAATGACGACGATAGGGTGGTAAATGAATCTCGCTGGCAGGGGCAATGTTTCTTTTTAATTTCTTGTCCCATTGGCCGGGCATTTCCTTCTTTCCTCGTTCTTTCCTTTTGTTCTGCTGTTTGTCCTTTTTCGTCCATTGTCACAGCGGATGCGGAGTTTCCCTCAAAAGACCCACGGGAACTTTGGCGTGGTGAAACTTTTAGTAATTATTCTCATTGGTGCGATTAAAAAATTAAACATTTATTATCTTCATTAATCCCAAAGGAGATGCGCTTCTCTTCCCTCTCGCCATTGGCGCGATGGAGTCCGGGGATCCTGGGGACCTTCGCCATCTTTAGTGCGTTTCCGTGTATTGTTTATCTTCTTGCCATTATGCCGAAGCCAATTGTGGCGCACACAAGCAAACACGCTCGCATACCCTTTGCGGTCACATTCAAGGCGTCCGTTGGGAGGTAGAAACCCGGGGGGGGGGGGGGGGGAATTCTTATTTATGTTCCGCTTACCATCCGCGAACAATCGACGACGAAGAAGAAGACACCTAGGATGAGGAGGAGAAGGAGATGGAGTGTGGTGAATTTTACGCGGATGGTTTTTCATTCTCACGTTGCCACCTCCAGCTCCCTATTCGGTACCCCTTCTACTGCTCAACCGGTCCATGGTTCAGCTGCGAACGCAAGAAAGCGCTTTTCTCACGTTTCACCTCGCGAGATGTCGGTGGGATGAATGTTTGGGATGGGTTGGGTCCTTACCCCATACTCCTGCCTGAACACTCCCTCTGACGTTTCCGTGTCGCTCACCGTATCCATCAGCGCGCCAAAAAAGCGCGGGAAAACTTTATCTAAAGCATCCCTCAACCCGCAGCCCACCCAAAGATTCCCATTTTGGGCTCACTCATCCAGCCTGCGAGCCATTTCCATTTTTCTTTCCGTGAAAATTTAATGAAGCGATAAATTTCCCCCCGCGGGCCATCCCTATCCCCGGTGGTCGTCGCCTGGAATCTGGTCCGTCGGATCGGGATCGTCTTTCGGATTTCGTGCGAACGGGTTTTCCGCGCGATTCGCGATAAATTTGTATCCTTCCCAGGAGGAGAATGGGCGAAGAGGAGACAGCCCTTTTCCTCTTTTTGCCATTGTGTCTGTGTCTGAGTGCGTGAGCCTCGCTGTTAGTTTTGGTAATTAAATTTGATGGAATGCCAATCGGGCGTTGGGGAGATACTAACCTGAACCAGGGCGAACACTGAACCGAGGATCACCAAAGAACACAGCGGAACGGACCGAGGTAAGCTGTTTGTACCTTGGCTGGATTATAAAATGGCCAGTTAATGGCCCCTGGCCGTAGGTAAATGCGAGGCTAATCTTTATGGAGGCGCGCGCCCGGTTGATGAGCACATTTTATGGCCAAACATTGATCGCGAGAAACGAGGATTAATTTTTGTTAGTACTAGCGACAGCGCTGAAAGATCTTTATTCGAGCAAAAACCAAAAGGTACCATTACCTGACCATTTACTGCACGGATAATGCTTTATTTATGGTTTTGGGAAGGGTTATAAAGGCCAGGAAGCCAAATGGAGAAGTTTGTCAAGATTCTTGAGGAGATCTAATTACTAGCGAGTTAAAAGTGTATTACAATGGATGTACGTGTCTGAAATGCTTATATTAACGGCATACTCATCGCTGTTTCGTTAATTTTGACAGAAAGACAGGAATTTGAATCCTATTTGACGGTTTTCTACCACGAATTGTGTAAGTTGTTAGATCATTGACCATTATAACTGATTTATTCATAGAACTGGACTTCAAAAGGCTTCTAAACAAAATTCCTGTGCGAAAGTGACGAGCAGGTTAAAAGCTACTTTCAAGAAATTGGATCATAACTACTCCGGCAGTGTAGCGCACAACAATCCGTACGACGGAAAAAACGCATAAAATAAATTATTTCCGTATTTCAACCGGTAGCGATCGGTACGAACCGGAACCACCCATTTGTCGATTATGACAGTGGAGTGGATTGTAGGGCATTAATCTCGGATAAGTGCACTTTCCACGATACGATTTGATTATCTACAGCACCTCCTTTCTTCCTCTCTCTCTCGCACACTTCCCTACCTACAAAATACAGCATCTAGAGGTGCAGTGAGGTGAATTTGCAATTCTCTTAAATCTTTGCTCAAGGCGCTCGGTGTTTTATGGTCCGCCCCCTATCCGTGGTATGCTGCGTCGTGTATCGAGACACACCAGGGTCGGACCAGTGCACGGTATCGGTTGGTTACAGTTTTCTTCTTCTACGAAGCGCTCCAGCCAACGAGAGCAATAATTTACTGGCTCTCCAAGGAAGACAACCACCCGTTTCGAAGTCCCCCCGTTTCTCGGTACGAATTATTTATCTTTCTACCTCACCAAATTCCCACTGGCTGGTTTTATGAAAGTCGCTCACCTCGCCATAAAACGCAACCACCGGCAGGGGTGCTTGCATTCAATAGAGAACATTAGAATTCAAGACTGCAGCTGCAGCACGCGTGTACCAGTGAGTCGGTGCTGTACCAGTACCAGTGTCTGTTGCAAGATCAGTTTCTGTAAGATTGCACTCTCCACCTCGATCCCCGCTCTTTAGTCTGAGTCTCGTATGTCCCGGTACGTAGTGAAAATGGTTGCTGGTACTTGCTCGAGTGCACAACCGGTGCCATGTGCAGCAGCAGCAGCAAGAGTGCTTTCGTGCTGTATCTATCGAAAAAAGCCCACAACAGACCGACCGGCCGATCGACGCGTCTCCATGTACGACACCGGCTGCTGGCATCAGCTGCACTCTCCCGAAGGCCCGACTCGCAACGACGGCACGTAGGCGATATAAATTCTGTGCTGAAGCACACTTTTATGACTAATGGTATCGGTGGCAAGTGGTTTTTGCGGCTGGGGGAAGTGAAGCGCAACCGATAGATGGTCCGTTGGTTGCGACTTTGACGACGAATTTTCCAGACATTATTCCATGGAAGGCGGATAGGAACAGCTTAAAGTTTTTTGACTTCCGGCGACGAGAAAGTGAGACTGCTGGCACGTTGCGTGAAGCCGATGTTTTCCCAACCAAACCAAGCAACCCCGAGCAACCGCCCATAGTAACCGCGTGGCGCACACCAAGGGATAAGCTAATAATCGAAGCATGCCAACATCGGTTGCCATCCTTTCCTGGGAGGCTTGGATGGATCTTGTGGCACGCCATTATTATGCTCCGCTGGTGTACGCGATTGTGCGCCGTTTTCTTGGGCGGCATTTTTATGCAACAATGGCCGCTGCCGTCGTCCTTATGCGTGGCATGGGTTGACGATGGTTAGCATCTTCAAAGGAATCTCCTTCGTATCCCGCTGTTAACCAACGCTGTCGAGCGCTCGTGCTCTTGGTTGTCTTGCGATTAAACCATGCGTGTGCACGCGGTGGTTCGCGGGCTTCAAAGGCAGCGATGAGAATGCGAGGACCATCACGGCACTGACGGTGGTTTCATTGTTTGAATCTGAACCGTACTAGTGCGTTTGTCGGTTATGCGGCAGGCTCGGTGGGACGGGATCGTGTTTGAAGTCCGGCAGCGATCCATAGACATTCGCTCCTGGCTTCAAGGACTCACTGGTAGCACACAGATATGAGTTGCTTTCCACAGGCTTTATGCTTCAGTTTTCTTTGTGCAATAATGTGCGTGGTTTTTGTTGCTTTTGGAGACAAAATCCCTAACCTCTCCGGTGTAGCAATATCTGGCGACAGGTGCTCGGTGCTGCAAAGATATACCTTGCGCCCTTGCCATTATAATCTTTGATAATTTGTTTGAATCCCCAATTAAAACCACTCCGACGTGGGTGGTTTATGAATTCAACGAAAAGTACCGCTCATTGCGATTCCGGAGAAGCAGTGCCTGCAGCGGCTGGATGGTGAATAAATGTCGAAAGTGGAATCCTCCATTTCCTGCTCAACAATCCGCCCATAAATTGGTCTCTGCACACTTTTGCGATGCCAAGGGTGCCGGTGGCTTGTTGAGGAAAGGTGTTGAATTGGTCCTCGAATGCAGCACCAACGTGTTGGATGCGGACGAATATGAATTTTGTTTTCCAACCGCAAACCGTGAACAGCAGCGATTTATCACCGACGAATCCAAATTGACAGGCTCTTCACCGAAAGGCTGTTGTGACGCCCTCGAGCGACGGTGCTCGAGTTCTCTTCCAGAACGAAGGTGGTTCTCTGGTACACTGTTCCGTCATTGTGATGGTTTGCCGGGAACCTTCCCGGGGTGGATACGGGGACTAATTACTTTTTCCCTCACTCGTGTGCTCACTCTCATTCTTCTCTAGCGATACGTTAAATTCAATTACCATCCCTAATGTAGCGTCGCATGTCCTGTGGAAGAAGTGTGCGCGATTCGCTTGGTGAGTGTCTTTGGCAGATTTTTCCTGTCTCTCGTCAGCTCGACAGGATTCGGTTCCTGGTGGACGATGAGCCTTAGACGAAACGGTTTTCGAATTCTTATTCAAAGACCTAACCAACCGATTGGCGTTGAACTCCTAAATAATTCAACCAACAATCCTTTGCTCGCATCCGCTCCGACATGTTGACAGGTATTATGGATGAAGCAGAAATCGGTGGTCGTTTTTCCGGCCAGGATTCATTACCTACACCGGTCTGTCCCGTCCGTGCCGTCTCTCAATTTCCTTGATTGGCCTTCAGGCTGACAGGCGGCGTCCGGACATTTCCCGTTAAGGGAAAAGTCTCGATCTATCCTGTCAGTGTGCACGGTGTGGATGGGAAAAAGCGAGAAATTTTAATTAAAACCCCAAAGATTTATTGACCGCGATGTGGTGCAAATAACTGGAAAACCAAAAAAAAAACGAAACGTCAGCTGAATGCTTGCCATCGAAACAGGAAAAGGCAAGTGATGGGCTCGTTACTACGCTCTGCACGTGGCAGCTGTCCATGTGCTCGTGCCAGTCTCGCGTAAATAGATGTTTTGAAAAATTAGTTCCAAACTGCGGATGGGGAAAAACGGTTAATTAAATATTAATATCACTCGATGCCCGAGGTTTTCCCCGTGCTAGAGGTGTGACGAAGTGGTTTAATTCACTTCCGCCATGCCCCCTCGCGGGGGATCAATGTTTGGCCACATATTTCATTGATGAGGAACTGGATGGTCAGGAGCTGGCGAATGGTCTGGTCCCTCTCTACACGCCACGCTTGACAAATCCGCTTGTTTGTTGAGGTTTGTTGCTCTTCATTGTCGGTGGGCGTTGGTGTACCTTCCACATGCAGCACATGTGTTTGTGGGTCAGCGAACCTTTATTACCTTTAGCCGGCCGATCACCATCCCTGCTCCCTCGGAACGTCATTGTGTTTGGCTCCGGTGCTGCGGGATTCGTTTCGGTTTTCCAAGGCCACCCCTTACGGACAAGGGTTTTCCGGCAGCAACACCCATCGAATGGTTCGCAGACAGTGCGTATCGAATTGGGTTATTGCTTTGGTACGAGCTCAACAGCAGGATGTGCGCAAAAGGAAGGGAAGGATGCGTTTCATCGTCCCGCTTTTCGTTACGCCACGTGGTTGCTGCTTGGAAATGCTTTTTTAATATAAGAAGATTATTGTAACAAACCAACTGGCCGAACGGGTATAGGGGTGACCAGAGTTGGTATTCATCAGCAACGAGTGAAGGATATTTGTTGATGTTTTACCTTCTGTTACGAAACGTTTGAAGTGACGAAATGAACGCAGTAGCCATAGCCCTGTTGTACACGAGAGGTATAAACCGCAGTAGCCCCTTTACAGAAGATCCTCCAAGAGCTGCTTGGATGTCATAACTTTTGCCAAACAATCTTTTCTCTGTCCCCCCGGCAGTCAACCGGCTGGCGTCGAGACATTCGATGATGATACAGGTAAATGGTGTTCCCGTTACCAATGTGCCCGCAACGATACTTCTTGGTCGCAAGTGCTGTCAAGTCCCAGGGCAACTGCTGCTGCAGCTGCTACTTGCTGGCAGCAAAATGTAACGACATAATTTATGTAAAGTAGATTAAAATCTTTTCACTTCACTTCAATCCAGTGCGCCAGTCCGTTTGTTGGTTTGCCAGGGTTGGGGAATAGAGAGGCGCAGGTTGTTTTGTTTCAAGCCTCTCCCTCTCCTCCCATTGCTGCCGATATTGTACTGTTCTAGGACGATTTTTACATTTTGCACTCCTCGCACCCGAAGAGAGGCTTTAGCTTGCTCGAGCTACTCAGGTTCGCCGTATGACAGGTTTGGTTTTTGGGCGAACGCAGTACTTGTTGTTCGGTGGGCACAGGGTGGACGGCGATGGGGCGGTGGTACTCTGGGGAAGGGAACCGAAACCTTCAACTGTCGCATTTGAGCCGTAGAACCTGATGGGATGGGGAACGATGCAATAGGGGTTTTCCATAAATTATGCAAAAATAGAATAGATAATTCCGCCAGGGCCAAAGACATGCGGTACTTTTTTAAGAGGCTTCCAATTCCGTCCCTTGTCTGTTTTTTCGTTTTCTTCATCTCGTCTGTCCCACTCTCGTCACTATCAACGCGGGGAAACTTGGCTTCCCACTTTCGGTGTCCCACGTTGAAGGCTTTTCGTTACGTGGGGAAATGGGAGGAACCGGTAGCTTCACTGTTACTATTGCGATGGAATTCTTTAAAATTCAAATTGCAAAGTACTATCCATGCCATCCGGTTCCCGGATGGAGTCAAATGGTTTGGCCCAAGGAATCTGTGCTTCGGTCGAGAATGTGCATTGGGAAGGAAAATTCTCGAAGCGAGGAACGCTTCAGAGCACATCTGAGATACTTCCCTTGGGATGCTAGACCTCTTTACCCTTTTTTGTCATTTCAATAATCATTATCGATCAATCGAAGCGTATCGATGGTATTTAATGCATGAATAAGGTTCACCAAATTATTTATAATATTCTAAGTTCTACTCCAAGAAAGCACTTACCCACTTTGAATTGCAAAGCAAAACGGGCAGGCCAGTGGTAGAAAGCCAGCGGTAGATATGCAGATGATTTGTCGGAGAAGTGGCCACCGGACCGGCCATTGGCGGTCAGGTGTAATATGTGTAATGTACCCCAAAGCCGAACCCAGTGTCGAAAACAACTCCGATCCAGGACACGAGACGCTGCAGCCAGCTTTATGAAAAGTTGATTTGCCTTCGCTCATTCCTCTGGCACTCGGGCGCTCCGGTGGCCACAAACTTCTCGCCAGCATAATCCCGGTGGACGGAGGCGGAAAAGTTTCTCCCGACAGGCCAAAGAAGCAGAAGAAGAAGAAGAAGAAGTGTCCGGCGAGAAGTGGTTAAATTATGTGTATTTTTGGGTTAGAAACTTCTTGCGAAGCTTTTCCGTTTTCCGTCTGTCCAGCCGCCCGCGAACGGTAGCAAAGGTAGCTGCTGCTGCTGTGGTGGTGGTGGTGGTGGTGAGATCATTTACATTTTCTTGCCACCTTTCCAGACCACGTCCAGTACGGTTGAGCAGAGCGCGCGCGCGCGCGTTAACTTTACTCTTAGTTGATTTCCATTTTCCACTTGATGTACCGAGTTCTCGATTGGTGGGGTGAAAAGTTCCGTAACAGGTGCTGTCAAAATTCTCAACATTTTCGATGCTCGCAGATGGAAAAGTAGTGAGAAGAAAACGGCGGGAGAGGTGGAATGGAAAAGAGGATTTTTGTCCAAAACATACCAGGGTTCAGTCATCGGACAGTAATCGTGCCCAAAATAAAAGAGGGCGCTTCCCGGACCCGGAGCTTACCGGTCCGTCATCACTCGGTGACACTTGGGCCTTCCAGGGTCCAGACGGGCAGGCACTAAGAAGCTTAGAGCGTGGATGCGAAGTAGCTTTACATTTCGCTTCGCATCGAGCATTAATTAACATGATATACAACCGTCAGCATCCCTTTTCGGTGACTTACAGCTGGCCAACATACACGCTTCACGCTCATGGTTCTGATTGTTGCTGGGTGGAGGAACGTGCTAAACAGTAATCATTGTTGCGTTCCCTCACTTGCTCACTGCGTCACCAACTGGTCAGCGCACATAATGACATTAATTAGAATCGCAGTCAGTTCCCTTTGGCCCTTCACGCTACTTCAGTACCATCGAAATAATGACATTGTCGTGCAAGATGGTGGAAATTGTCTTCGCTGTTGCTGTTGTCAACGTAGCCGTGCCATCGGTTGTACAAAACCCGATCCGCCAACCAGACGGTGGTTGCTGCAAGCGTTCTTCTTCCTTTGTGTCACGCCTTTGTGCATCGCAGAGAACATGCGGCAAATGGGCGCAACGGAGCGTGGCACAAGGGCGCACAGTGGCGGAAGCATCCGCGGTATTTTGAATGAAGCCGAAACCAACTTCTAATTAGAAGCGAAAGCAATGTGGTTTGGGTATGGAAGGAAGCGCAGCGCATTGAAGTGGTGAGCCAGATAGGATGAAGAACTTTGGCGCAGAACAAACCCCTCGGACCTGTCTGCGGCAATGGTTTGTCACGCGAATGAAAACAGATTCTACTTAATGGGCGAACTGAGCGCTCTCGGGTTACATTAAATGGCGACCAACGGATGATTATTTGCTGAAATGCTCACGGATATCGTTTTGCAAGTGCGTAACATTAGAGCGATGTAAGAAGAAGCAATTCTTTGTGAATATCTAACAAAGTGCACTCAACAAATGTCATGCTTTACTTTTAGATTAATGTACAATTTTCAGCTAAATAAGATGCTTATTCATTACTCAATTTATCGGTGGAGGTTTCTTATGCGATGGTGTTAGGTTAGGAAAAGATTCGTTGTGCCAATGTGCTTGCCGGTAGCAGTACAAGCAAAAGCATCATTCGAGACGCTAGCGGATGATAGTCGGTGCTGGCGCCTGAGTGGCTTGAGCCGTCCACGATTGAGGGTTTACAGAATTCGGGCATCTGCATGGTGGCGCGCCATTCGTGATCCGAACGCTTGAACCACCTTTGCAAATAGAGATCCACCATCTGGTCTTCCTTCTTTTCCAATTCCGGTAAACGTGACAGTACCCATGATGCCTCTGTGGATTTCGTAAAGAAAAATAATATTAAACTCAGATAGAGGCTTATTGTGGAACGGTATTGAAAAAAAAAAAGCTTACCAAGATGGTGCGTTGAGTTGATCGAAGTGCAGGAATAGAGGATAGCATAGTTTTCGTAATCGGTCGTCACGATGTCAACGGATGTGTCTGGCAAAGAGAATTCAACCAAGGGTTTTAGTTATCTGCATTCGTGTGTCCTTGTTATCGGACACTTTCTGGACAGTGTTAAATGTATGTATTAGTATTATATATTTAACCAACGGAGAATGCTATTAAAGCAGAACCACAAATACACAGAGCAATCCATACTGTCACCGCATTATCTTCCGACCCGATATGGTTAACGACGACCTTTAGTCGTGTTGGTCACGGTCAACTATGATTTCATTTTGTCATGCCAATGCATTCTCCCTACCACACGATCTTATCAGCTCGCATTCTTTTTCGTTGAATGCATTCGTTGGTTAAGGGCGCACCAAAACCGCATTTAAAGTTATCTATGCAGTCTACAATTTGTAATGCTTTTCGCGTTTTCTTTTTACTTCTAAATCTCGGTAACTCACCTGGATCGGCCGCGTTGGTCGTGTTCAAGCGCTCGTAGAACTGTGGTATGCGTGACTCGTGGAACACCCTTGGCTCTGCTTTGCCGCTAGCGTAGATTGGTTGGCCATCTTTGGTCATTTGGAAGGATTTCATGATTTCAAAGGCACCCATTTCGAGCAACCGATAGCTCATCACGACGCAATCTTCCTGCTCCGGATCGAGGGGATCGTACAGGCGCCGTACCTCGTACCATTTACCCATGAACTAACAAAAGCAAAAGCAATGTTGAGTGTCTGTGAAAGAACGCAATGCACCCGCAAGATCGGCTGGCAAATGGTGAAAGATGGCGTTTCTTACCTTATTCTCTTTGAATGTGTACTGCTCTTCGAAGGTCAGACAGGACTTGGTGTAAATCACACTTTCACCGATGCTAAAGGTGCCCAAAAGACAAACCAGCATCAGTATTACGTAGCTAGCGATCGTTTTCATCTTCACGTCGTTGCTAGACTGAACTTGATCCGATTTGCTTATCACAGAAACGCCTACTATCGGCAGCACCACAGCTGGCGTTTAACCTATTTGCAACTGAACAGATTCGGGGAGCGACTGAAAGAGACGAGGCCTCGAATTCTACTGATGACCGTTTAATCATCGCGCGTCTGTCTTGTCGTTTATTGGATTCGTTAGTGTGTTAGTGGGTTGTCTTGCATAGTTTAATCAGCGGCTGTGTTTAGCTATTTACACAAGCACAAAATTTGTGATATACACAAGCCACTTGTTTGTCGCGCGATTTCACCAATCCATCCTGACAGCATCCTGCAATTCATACATTGTAAAATGCCCTCCGCGATCGAGTTTTATCGGTTATCGGTGGTAATGCAGCGGATGAATACAAAGCGGACAGTGCGTACGTTCTCTCTCTGCGTACACTCTCTAAAATGCAACAAAGTGTCCCTCAACGCATCATTTGTTAAGATCGGCTTGCCTTTCTTATGCATCTATTCGCTAACTAAGGTGTGTTTGTAATAATGACTAGAGGTGGATATTTCGTATGTGATGGACTAAGAAAAAAAAAGTCTGATCATTGCAGATCGTATAAATTTGCTTCCATTTTATCATAATAAACGCAAGGTCAGAAATGTTTGACTACTTTATTCCTGTGCCTATTGAATGGCTCAGAAATGCAATTACTAACATTACCTTAGACGTATTTCTAGTATCTGTAGGCTAGTATGTTGAACGTGCAACTATAATCCATACAGCTAATAGAAGCAGCATAACTCCTGCTAGCAGTCCAATCCAAAAGAATATATTAGAAGTTACGGAATAGCCGTCGTCGCTAAAGTTCTCGTGGGTTGTGCCATTCAAGTTTGTATCGTTACCAAATGAGATACTTTCGCTTAATGTTTCGGCTAAGTTTTCGGTTGATGGTTCGGCTGGATCGTCCTTGGTTATGCTCCGCATTGCTGGCTCGATCAGATCCGACGGTTTGCAGAACTTGGGTGACTGTGCCGTGGCTCGCCATTCATTTTCTGACCGCTTTATATTGCCTGCCAACCATAAATTCAGCAACTGCTCTTTCGTCGTTTCCATTGCCGGTAAACGTGACAGCACCCTTAATATCTCTGTTTATTTTGAAAGAAAAGAAAATGAAGCAGGGCCAGATAGGGAGTTTGTATGTGGGAATAACTTACCGCGATTGTGCGTTGAGTTGATCGGAGTACAAGAATAGAGAACTGCATACATGTTGTAATCGGTCGTCACAATATTAAATAACATGCCTGGCAAATAAATGCAACTGCCGAATTAGTATTGCAGTTCTGTCTCGATAAATGAAGTTTTATGTTTGCTTCCAGGCAACATAATGTGACGCTTTTGCTGTGCAAAACAGTTCATGAACCTTCACTAGTGTTCGTTTGATGCCCGCGTTGCCTATCACACTCTTATCACCATGTCGCAGTTTCGTTTGCACATAAGCACACTCCTTCGTACAAATCGTTTGGAGTTTTAAGCATCTTTATGCCTATTTTACAGAAAATAAAAATGATAAGTACGAGCAAACTAACCTTCAGCAGTCGTATTTGTCGATTTCAATCGCTCGTAGAATTGTGGTATGTCTGAACCGTCGATCACCTTTAGTTGTGCCGTACCGTTGACGTAGCTCGGGTGACCATTTTCGGTAATTTGGAAGGATTTCTGTATTTCAAAGGTTCCATTCTCGAGCATCTCATAGTTCATCACAACACAGTCCTCCTGTTCTGGATCGAGCGGATCGTATAACCGGCGTACCTCGTACCATCTGCCCATGAACTAACAGCAAAGAAGCAGTGTTGAGTGCTTAAATATTGCTACACTAAAGAAAAATGAGTGATTGTTACCTCTTCCACCTTTAGTGTGAATTTATGATCGAATGAGACACAGGACTCGGTAGTAAGCACTCCTTCAGCGGCACTAAATGCGCCCAAAAGGCACATCTGCATCAGCATAAAATAGCCAGCGATTGTTTTCATGCTTAGAAGCTAGATTGAACTCGATCCTCTTCAGCAAACTCACACTATACAGCTACGACGGGTGGAACTATTCTGGGGAAACAACTGGGGACACACTTCCGAAAGAATCAAAGCCATAAACTGTACTGTTGAGTATTTAATCATTTCAAACGCATAGTGGTACAACCATAAGTGAGCCACATCATCCATAGCAAGACGGGGAATTCCACCATCTGCCTTATGAAGCAGCGGGGTTTCCTTGATAACAGTTTTCAACGCAAATGACACGCAGTATGTTGTTGATTATATTTGCCGGCTACCACTGCCACAAGCGTTGAAACGGAAGGGAACAACATCGGGCTAATCAATCTAATACAACAACGAGTGTACAGCCGCTGCTAGAACAGTGATAATAAATTGTGGCAAGCGTGACGGTGGTGTAGTAGAAACATTTTATTTTTTATTCGCCCAAAACTGTGACTTTTGCCGCTAGCTAACAATCTACATTTGAATTGTGTGTAAAGGGTTTGCTGTGTTCTGTGAACAGCACTGCTGGCACCGTCCCTGCGACCGTGATGCTAGAACATTCCAAACCTTGGGTTCCTCAGTAGTGGAGTAGCACCAAACGGAGAGCTGGTACCGTGGAACGCCTCACGCTTCGAAATTGTTTCCGTCCGTTGCGCAAAGTTTTGTAACAGTTTTATTTCTATCAAAAGCTAATTATCGACCAACTCTGGCTTGTGGACCACTAGCTCGCTCGCTCGTTCGCTGACCAGAAACTCGTCCGCCCCGTTCCTGGTGGTAAAAGTTGGTCCTCTGGCTGGCGCACCCAAAATTGTTCTGCAGGATCGCGTTTCCTTCGCAGTAGCTAGACAACCAAAGCCAAAACGGGGACAGAGATTTCATTAGATTTTCAGTTTTTGTTCAGCCCGTGTGCCGCGAAAGTGTACCGTCCAGCATGACGGGACCGAACTGTGATCATAAAAATTAGCTAAAGTCATTAGAGGGCTTTGGGTCTCGCAACCAGAGTTCCTGGCTGGCTCGTTGGTATTTCATTTACATTACTCTCGGTGCGGCTTGATTAGCGGAAAATATCGATGTAGAGGAAAAGTATTTCCGGTTACTTTTGAGCAAATGTCGCTTCTTGGCGGACAAAGTAGGTTTTGTGGCATACTTTCATAGTATATTTCGAAGCAGTGCAAGTATTTCGATATCAAATTGTGGGAAAAGGTCCGAAAATTTACATCGATAGTCCTTTACGTCCTTTCGTGTACGAAAGTCAATGCTTTGTATGGTGGCAAATGGTTTTAACCACCCGTGGCATATTTGCATCTGAAAGAAATATGAAAAAGACGTTAGAGAAATTCATTTGATAACGTATGTTCCATTGCTAGACACAAAAATACAGTGTGACACTGGGACACTCACTTCTCCTGGCTCTGCTCGGTAACCCTCATATCCTGCCGTACCAGGAACTTATCGACCAACTTATCGACCACCGCGCGAACGGTCGCGTTGATAGTCCGCTGCTTCGACAGCACCCAGGCCGCTTCGGCCGATTTGCTGTCGGAGATGTTTTTGCAATAGTAAATCACGGCAAAGTTGTCGTAATCAGTCTCCATGATCCAGTAGTTCGAGTTGTTCGGTGCTGTCGAGTGCGAAATGGAGGAATGAATGAATGCCCACGGGAAACACCGCACCACCCGTGCGACATCAAGCGCGATACCTACGGCCACCGAAGGTCACGTTGAACTTTCCCTCCAGTGGAAACTGATCCGGAAAGCTGACGACCGCCTTTCCGATGCTGCACTTGACCGTGGTGTTCGGTAGCCGTTCACAGCAGTTCTCTACCTTCACCGATCCATCGGTCTGCGGTGTGTACGTGGCGTAACCACAATCACAATCCTTCTCAAAGTACTGCTCGTAGCGCAGTATCTCGTACCATCGCCCCTCAACGTACTGGCAGGGCGTGCGAGAGGAAACGGTAGTGTCGTTGTTGGTGGCGTTGATCGTATCCCAAGATGATGAGTTTTAATACTTACACGTTCCAGATCGAAATACTGAACAACCGGGCGGCTGGCCGGATCCGGACACAGCTGGTTTACGATCCGTTGGCCAATGCTTGGCCAGACGGCTACTGTGGCAAGCAGAAGCCACACCACAAGCTTCCCGATACTACGCCCAAACATGATGATGCCTTTTGCTAGACAACCGGGGACGCACACAGCTTATCACTCGGCCTCGCAGCACCAGACTAAAGAGAGGACCTCGACTGGGGACGACGGACCCGGATTGGTGTTCTTGGAGTGAAAGTGTACCACCACCAAACAGCTCCCAGACGGCAGAGCAATCGTTCATCTATCGCTACACATGTGATTGTCGGTGGAGTCAGGCGTATCAACGAGTTTGTTTATTAATATTCCAACTGGAGGCATACACAGGCAACTGATAGCACACCAGACAGTGCGCCACCCTCCTTCAGCACTACCAGTCGAACACATCAGCCAGCGAGGAGGTCGAAGGTCAACTATGGATTCTTACATTCTAATTGATGCTTAATGATAGATGAACGAGCGGCGGTTGCGGTGGTCGTCGTTCTCTCTACAGTGGTGGCAGAATCATGGTGCTGGGTGTTACTGGTGGTTCCGGTTCCTTGCCACAGCTAGCAATGGAAATGATAAGCGTCCACTCCCGGTTAGGTTGTTTTTCTTTAGTCCAATCGAAGTGGCAATCAATTACTTACAGCTCTTCCGTCTGATTGGTTCGACGTATGTGTCCCGGTTCGAAGTAGGTCGATCGCAGATAGTTGACCCGCTCTAGCACCTCCTTCGTGTCCGTGAGCTTGCTCGTACGGGACAGCAACCAGTAACCCTCGACCGATTGGTCAGATTCCAGGACCGGTGTGCAAGTGTAAACGATCGCGTAGTTCGTGTAGTCCGTGTCGACGATCCAATAGTTGGAAGAGTTCGTGGCTAGGGAATGGTGACACAAAATTACATCCGGATCTGCATAAAATAGAGGAGAAACCTTACCTTTCGCTAGATTTATCTTAAACTTGGCCACCTTCGGATTGCTGACGTCGCTGAACACGCCAATGTCGGTGAAGTTACTGTGCGTTCCGTTGAAAAAGCCACGCGTTGTCACCTGCAGCTTGCCAATCGGTTCACTGCGCCGATACTGGGTCGTGACGCAGTCATGATTACGCTGATACTGTTGCTCGTACCGCTCCAGCTCGTACCATTTTCCGATGTACTGGTTGCGGGGAATTCGGTGGAGAAACACGGGGATTCATGATCATTAGTGAGGTCATTTGGCAAGTGGAAGCGCAATGCTACGAGGGACTCGCTAATCCGCAACAATCGTTTGGTCACCGAATAGAAGCTAACCTTTACGCAGCATCATAAACTGTCTGTACCCAACCGGCTCGAAGCCAAACCACCAAACGGTTCATTAGAAACGATTTAAACGAAAGTCTTTTTCTCGAAGGTACGATCGAGTTGCCCCCCGGAGGCCCCCGGATGGGGATAGGACGTACGTAATGTAAGCATCGGTGATCAGCCTCAGAGCGTCGATCGCCGCTCATCGCCCATAAATCATGGTACAAATGGTGAAGGTTAGACCGTCGTCGAGTTGACCGAACGGAGTGAGCGACCACCGGGACCGTCGACTGCATTCGCATCACCGCAAGGCTAATCGGGCGCAGGTTAAGGTATCTGCGGCCATATTAAGCGGCCAGCGGTCAGGTCATCTTCCTCTCCAGACCCCCGCCCCCTCTCGTGATCGACAGTGAATTTAGCGGGATTTGGAATATTCCCCCATTAGCCAGGCGAGGCGTGTTATGCTAATTTAACGATCATCCGCGCGTCCTTGAGCGACCACCGTTAACAGCACCTCCGTCTAAGCATCCAGCATGTGTGTGCACAATCGGTGTGTGTGTTTGCTTGTGTCTGCGCCGCGGCAGCAGGTGCGCCAGTAGATAGCAAATCAACGCCACCGAACCACCAGAAACCGCGTCCATCGAATTGTTCATCCAAAACATCGTAACATCGAGCGACATCGGTAGGCCGTGCCGGTGGAATGGACCGCAGATTATGCAATTAGATGGCCGACTCCGACTTTTCAATGACCGCGCGGCGCATTGGTGACGATGTCTTCTTCGGGCCCATCAATGGTCGTTTGTTCACCGAACATAATTAACCGCGGGTTTTGAAGCGCGCTCCCAAGACGGATGGTCGCGGTTGGTCGGTCGAGGGCCAGACCAGGCACTTCGGTAATATTTATGTAATTTTTTCCAGAAGCGCCACCTCTTCCCGAAAGGTTACCTAAAAGCGATTGGCATTTTGCGGTGGCTCGGTCACTGGTTGTGGTAGCATGCAGAGACAGCATGCAGAGTTTTATGCCGGAGGCCGAAGGGCACTGCTTTCTCCGATCGTATCGTGCCGTATGTCGGACGTATCACTTACCTTTTCCACTTCAAAGTTCTCCACTACCGGTAGGTTGGTTGTAACGAGCGTACAGTTGCCATCCTTCACAAGGAATGCGCGCACGTGCGCAATGCACAAGGTAATAAGTGTCACGAAGGCAAGGTTGTGCTTTGCGTTTGCCATTTGATTGTCCGTTACACTGTCAGATGGAGAGACTCAACTGTGTCGTTTCTAATCGCCAGCTTGAAAGCACTCGAACTCACTTTATCGATAGAATCCGTTCCGTAGATTGTCTCTAGTGTTTAGAGAGTATCTTGGTTTCCCCTTTTCAGAGGAAGGTTCACCCCGTTCCGTTCCGGTTGAACTGCACAGATATACTGACGGTGATTTAGCGAAATCATCTGGCTTAAGATAAACCTCCCAGCCAGCAGCTGATCTCATCCCGCGTAGAGTTTTAATCGGCGGTGGGGGTCTTTGCCACATGGCTAACTTCAGGCGTATTTCTCCGTTACACAGGGTGAACACATGGAGAGTAGAGTGTAGTGGCCAAAAAAGGGATATTACTGACGATTTTTTGTGAAGGAACCATTTAACTTTATTTTTTCAAGTGAATGGCATATTGAACTAAAACTTTTGAATAATGTTTTAGCCCTATTGAATGGTTGTAGAATTCATATTTTTTTTTTACTTTTTGGTTGCATTTTGAAGAAGTGATCACACTATGATCGTGACGAATGGATCAATGATCAAACCGGGTTCATCGCTTTAAGTCTTAAGGGGCAAGTCTTTTGATCCGGACCAATTGCAGCTTTGTAATGGGTCATCGGAAAAATACAAATCAATATTCTTTTGATAGATTATAAGTTTCTGCAGGTAGTTTCGTCAAGTTTTTGTTGAATTTCCTATTTTTCGATTTTTGGCAGATTTTTGATGTTGAAAAAGTGATGCTTTTTGCGATTTTGCCTAGAAAACGAGTTTCACATAATTATTAATAAAAGTATTAACATTTTTAATGAAAACTCGATGGGGCTACCTGGCCAAGAGAGCACAGGTTATGTGTTAAAAATTGCAAATCAATACGTCCAGTGGTTTTTAAGGTACGATGGGCACGGATTTTGAAAAGGATGGTTTTGGGAAACGCGCATCAAAGTAGCAAGTTGTATGGAGCCTTGTGATGGATGCAAAACGAGCAAAAAATAATATTAAAATAAAACATATTTTTTATTTAAAGGAAATCTACACCTTTCACTTTTCAATCACGGACTACACCAACGCTACAAGGTGCTTAACCACTTCGACTGGCCAGAAACGCTAAAGCACAATTATTTTTTCCGAAAACACCATTGAAAAGTGGTACGAACGGCGACTATTGCGTATCTTAACGTGCGAATTGTTGCCGAAACGGACAAACACAATTTATTCTAAATCGATAGCGCTTCACAGTTCGTTACAGTCGCTTGTGGCGTTTGTTCTTGCATCTGGCGGAGAAGAAAAAAGCAGATGAAACAATACGCCGGACCGTGGGCCCGTTGCGGGCTAGTAGAAGACACTTACCCTTCCGCGAAGTGCTCCGTTACAATCAGCTCATCGTCGACGATGCCACTCTCGTGCTTGACCGTGAGAATCTTCTCCCGCAGCTCCTCATCCACTGGCAGCGACGGAGTACGTGACAGCAACCAGTAGTACTCTGCAGTGGGGCGAAGGTAGCATTGCCGCAAACGAACAAAAAAAACACGAAAAAAACAAACATCAATGGCATCATGCAACCCGGTGTCCGGTGCAGTGGAACCGCGCGTCCGATGCACGCCTCACTTACCGAGCGATCGATCTTCGCCGATGGGCTCGCAGCTCCAGACAATCGAATAGTTCTCGTAATCCGTATCCAAGATCCAGTAGTTGGACTCATCGTTCGCTAAAGGGCACGGTATCGGTATCGACATTAGCGAGTCTAGCGGCGCTAGTTGACCGCAGGCTGATCGAACTTACGTGCTCCGTAGAACGATACGTTCAGTTTCGCCTCGAGCAGTTCCACCTCCGGATAGCTCAGCACGGCACGGCCATCGACCGCGTACAGCAGCCCATCGGTAAGGCGGACGGCCGAGTTAAACACGCGAATCGAACCATCCTCGTAGCGGCTGTACTCGGCCGTTACACAGTCCGTGTTCTGCTCGAAGCTCGCCTCGTAGTGCTCCAGATCGTACCACAGACCAAGATACTGTGAAACCGGGACCGGGACCGAGACAGGCGTGATATGAATGTGTAATTAGCAGTGTCGGGAATGTTGGTTGTCGAGTCCGAGATCCGGATGGCTGGCTATACCTTATCGACCTGGAAGTCCTGCACCACCTCGACATCCGTACGGCATGGTCGCTCGAAGATGGTCCCCTGGACTAGACCGACCAGGGCACACAGTAGACAGAAATAATAGCTAAACATTTCACTCCAGATTGCTTACTACAGAAAACACCCCAACCCACGATGAGCGAGTTGTTTTTATACCGAATTTGCATAGATAAGCGACAAAGAGGGGGGGGACCGGGGCGGGCCTGTTCAAGTGGACACACTTGCTCTGCTGCTGAGATAACGCCAGATCAGATTTCGACATTACATGCATCGCTTATGTATCATCCAGCCAGCCAGAGCGTTCCCCCTTAACCCGTATCATGGGGGGGGCCTTAGCTTCGGTCACCTGTCCGGTTCCGTTGTCGATGATTAAACGCGCGAGGTGCGCGTGTATCGCCGAAGGTTGATAGCACCACTCGGGTACGTTCGAGAACAAACAATCGCACGAGTCATGGTGCACGAAAACAAAGTCTCCAGTCCTCCCCCCCCCCCCCCGCCGTATGGTTGGCGCTCCCGAAAATTGAAACATCATTCAACCGGAAGCCATCAAATCGAGGGCCTCACCTTGGGGACCGTAGCGTGCGTAGTTCTGTGCTGAGACAAAATGTTACATAAATTCCTCTTAT
The DNA here is from genome assembly GCF_943734665.1 of Anopheles aquasalis. Classification (NCBI taxonomy): domain Eukaryota; kingdom Metazoa; phylum Arthropoda; class Insecta; order Diptera; family Culicidae; genus Anopheles; species Anopheles aquasalis. The sequence goes on along the minus strand of NC_064877.1, from coordinate 21,701,180 downwards.
CAGACCGGTAGGTAGGGCTTGTATCACCTTACTTTATCGGCATGCAAGCAGACAGGCAGTGAGGTGTCCCCTATCTGCCTCTCGAGGCGCTCCCTTTGCTACGCTACACGCTCGCACGAATCTTTCGGAAACAATTTTACGCTCCACCGGGAACGGAAGTGAATCTCATCTACTACCACCACCGGCTGGTGTATAGGATTGGTGTTAAGACAAAGAAGCCCTTAAGGCGTTGCTATCGTTTGAGTCATACGATGCGGTTCCAAGTTCCACAGGAACTGCGCGTGGTGCCAATCTTTCCGGCGGTCTGATGCTATCGCACTGGCGTCTACTAAACGGCCACAAAAAAAAAAGAGAACCGAAAACCGATATCGTAACCAGTTATCACCCCGATGGCCTATCTCGCCTACTATCGCAAGCAGCACCGGTCCTATAAAGTGATCAGTTTAGCGCTACCGGACCATCAGAGTGTAATCCATCGAAGTCGAAGCAACCCACGGCAATCATCATGAAGCAACAGCAGCAGCTAGCAATCATCGCCCTCCTGGTAGCATCGTTGGCTATCGGTTCAACCTCAGCAGGCGCCATCTTCGATCGGCCCTGCCCAACGAACATCGATGCGAAGCTGGGCTTCAATGTCGATGCGTACCTGGGCAAATGGTACGAGCTGCAGCGGTACGAGAGTGAGTTCGAGCTAAACTACGACTGCATCCAAGTGCGCTACGGCCTGAACGATGATGGTTCGGTGTCGGTGTCCAACTCGGGCTACAATCTGTTCAACAGCTCGACCACCAATGCGCTGGGACGTGCGGTTCTTTCCTTCCCGGACGAAGAGATCCTACAGGGAAAATTGAACGTGTCCTTCTTCGGTGCCCGTAAGTACTCGTGACACTGTGACCGTCCAGGAGATCGTCTTTGGCTAACGTGTTGCTCTTTGGAACAGCGAACGATCGGTCCAACTACTGGGTGCTGGATACCGATTACGATACCTACTCGCTGGTCTGGTCCTGTCAGCCACTGGAGGATGAGCGCTCGGAGGAAAGCTTCTGGCTGATGTCGCGCACACCGACGCTCACCACCGATCCGGACGATTTGTTCCGCATTCACAGTGTTATCCGGCGGTACATTGACCGGCGCCAGATTCGCTTCACCCGGCAGCTTGACAGTCGGTAAGTGGTGGCGCTTGTCCCAGACTAGAGCAGTAAGTGAACTTATGGTAACTTCCGGTTTTTCTTCCTCTTTTTCGGATGCCATGCAGCTGTCCAGAGTTTTAGACACGGGGGAGCAGCTTGATTTGATAATAAACATACACTAATTTATTAATGAAACCTGATTACAAAGCGATCGCCATTCGATCGTGTGTTTGTTTTTGGTTGCGAGTTGGCATCCGGATCCTAGACGTACGATCGTGGGCATCTGAAAAGGGACACAATGAAAAAGTGAATTTTTCATACTGTAAGCGCTGTGGTGCTCCAGCGCGTGCTTACCGTTCATCGGATTGGTTGGGGATCTCGAACTTGCTCTCGTCGCCATACAGTTTGACCAGCTCCTGGACACGCTTCACGGTGGTCTCATCGGTTGGGAAGGTTGGTTGACGGGAGAAGATCCAGAATCCAACTGTAAAGAGTCCGGAGATTAGAGAAATGATTGAGCATCGACGATTCCATGGCAGACCCCAAGCCGATACTTACGAACATTCTTAGAGGCATCCTTGTAGTACGGTTCACAGGACCAAACGACCGCGTACGAAGTGTAATCCGTATCAAGCACCCAGTAGTTGCTGCGATCAGGCTCTGTTATCAAGCACCAACAGGTAAAGAACGTTGATAAGGTGACTCTGACCGCATGCACTCGCTTGCACGACGAAACACTTACTTGCACCGAAGAAGGCCACACTTAGCTTGCCATCCTTGGCCTCGGGATACGAAATAATGCCTACGCCCTGCCCAACCACTCGCGTATTGTTGGTCAAACTGAACGCTCCATTGGTCACGGTGATGCCACCTTCCTCCCTTGGCTGATACTCGGCCACCACACAATCGAGATCCTTCTCGTAAAACTGCTCGTACCGTTTGATCTCATACCACCGGCCAGCGTAGTCCTTTAGTGAAAAGTTCTGCTTCACCTTAACACCCTCCGGGCAGGCACTGTCCGTGAGTAGCCCACTGACGGTCACTGCCACCGTAGCAAGCAGAACGATCGCTAGCAGAGAAGAATGCATCCTGTAGCACACGATTGGAAGCAGCAGCAACTTGTCGTGTCAGCACCGATCACAAGACTGATGGGACCACGGCTCGTCTGCCGCATCTAATAGGTAGTGGCCCGGGGGGCTGATTATTCCGAATCCAAGCCACGGATCGTGTTGGTCACGGTTACTGGTTTTTGTGTTTGATTGCGCTGGTCTTCTGCAAACATCACAGATTGGTGGCTCTCTCTCTCTCTCGCGCACACGCTGGTTTTCAGACTGATAACCTCGGTCGTTTTCGTAAAAGGTAGAACCATGATAATGGCCATGGATCACATTCGAAACGGAGGGACGATCGTGAGAACAGAAGTCAACGATCGCGTGGCACGTGGACTCTAGAACATTCGAGATAGCCTGCCCAGAAGCACCAGAAGCCAGTTCGGTAGCTCTGCGACTGATTTCCATCTGCCGAAATGTTGGCACCACATCTGGGGTCGCTCAACGGGGCACTGGGGATGTGTTAATTGGTCATTTTTGGTTTGTTTGTTTTTAGTCTCTTTCTTTCGCTTCCATACAATGTGCTGGGAAGCGATGATGTAAGAGCCGGTTGAGGCTTCGATTCGGTTTCACTCTCCATCTCCACGGGTCTGGCTGTCTGACCCGGTGCGGGACGTTTGTTATTGCGGCCGCGAAGATCCGCATTAAGATTAGCTACCAATGGGGTGATCGTTGGATGGATTCGCGGTTTTTTTTTTCTTTGCTCCTTTAGCAACGATGAGCAGGAGAGACTTTGAGTAAGGTGTTTGATAGTTTCAAGAAAAATGCAAATAGACTTTTTTCTCAAACATTTGGACGTCTTGAAGGCATGTTTTACGTTTTAAAGGATGAAATTCCTGTCAGAGTACCACTAAATGGTGACTAGCACTGTATTGAGAGTGAAATTCTTCTCTTGAGTTTCTTGAGGAAGGATAGTCAACCTAATCGAACAGCTTATGGTTCCGACAAAGAAACAGCTTGTAGATGTTTTAAGTCTCAAATCGAAACACTTCACTCACTGTTTTATGATTAAGTATATTCAATTAACTTTATTTGCAATGTTTAGTTTAAAAAAGGGATCCTCTGCGAGATAGAGAGGGATCCTGGGATTCACTAAGCGCACTGTGGGTAAGCGGTCACCTCTGGGTTATTCGTGCAGCAGCTAGAACGAGAACAGAACAGAACGAAGAACGTAAAATTTCTGCACTGCCAGCCAAGTCCATGTTATCAATCTACTTACAATTGCGGATCCTGGATGGTCGTGCGAAGGCTTTCCTCTTCCAGGAACTGGTTGACGAACGGCTGAACCTGGGCCAGCGATGCTGCGCTCAGCTGAGGCGTACGGGAAAGAATCCAAGCACTCTCGGCACGAAGGGTAGTTCCGACTCCGAAGCAACCCCAGACGACGGCATAGTTCTCATAGTCCGTACCGAGCACCCAGTAGTTGGCCGTTACATCGACAGCGGCTAAACAGAACAGGGTTATTATGATGTTATTCCGGTCGATGGTTCCGGACTCCCGGGATCCACGCTGCATTGCTACTTACTCGCATCGAAGGTAACGTTCAGTTTCGCCTCCAGCGGTGACTCATCGGGGAAGGCAATGACGGCACGGCCAGTGTCGGACTGGCGAGTTCCCGTTGGGGAATCGCGGGGTCGCATCGAGTTGAAGACGCGCACGCTACCATCGGCATTCACCGAGTACTCGGCCGTCACGCACTCTCCACCGATCTGGAACGCCTGCTCGTACCGACGGATCTCGTACCAGAGGCCAAGGTACCGCTCAACATCGAAGTTTACGTGCACCGGATGGTCCTGGCAGATGCCAGGCGATACAAGCTGTCCACTGGCCAGCTGGACAAGGCCAAGGACAACGACGCTAGCAATCAATTGAATGGTATTCATCGTGCTCGTGCTGTTTGCTGTTACTGTTCCCGCTGAACTGTTGAGTGGTTCAAGTCTAGTCGAGTTGTTTGGTATTCCCACTCGCCGCCGAAGTCTTTTATACAAAAGTACACGCCATATGGCGTTTATCTTTATGCGAGAACCGCCCGAGGTGGTGACAGAATGTCTTGTCAAAAAGAAAGAAAGAAAACGGCGGAAAACGAATTGGCCTAGAAACGTCTGATACCCATCGATAAGGGTTACCGAATCCCTATCGCGGACACTCGATCTCGCGAGGTGCGGTAATGGTTTCGCGGAGGCGCGGGAACCATTTAGAACCTCGCACCCCAAATTTCCTGTCGACTGCGCCCACACGCAGTCGAGGCACACATCCAACGATCGCATATCGCGATGTTGTGCAGCAGATATGCCGCTGTGCGTAACAGGCGACAACCAGGCTGGCGTACTTTCTAGAAGCTTACACGTGCCAAATTGTGATAACAATCGTACGTTCATTGACTTGAGGAAATTCATTGACTGGATTCACAGGACGTTCATTGACTGGATTCACTTGGACATTGGCTTGGTTTGGGCCACTTGAGGCTTATCTGGCAATAGTAGTAAATCCATTCCCACGGTAACCATTATATGGGCTTAGATATGAGCCAGTGGCGCATTAGGCGGCCGGTGAATTTCCGAGAAAGGCTCATATTGGAGGTTGCAGATTGTTATGAAATCTTTTCTCCGTTGAACAGTTTGGGCCAGTTTTGTGAAATTGATCCTTTTTGTGGCATGGGAAGTTGTCAGTTCTGCTTCGAATTTTAATGTTGATCATTGCAGTGTTGCTTGAAAGGACCAAACAACAATAAAGATTCGTATGCACGGATGCTTGGTAGAGCTGTTTAAGCTCAATGAAAACATCCAAAGAGAGCTACTACCGGCCGAAAGAAGGAAGTAAGGAAAGTTTATGGCCCGAGAATGATTTTGTTATCTTTGGAAGTTGAAAAAATGAGCCAGCAATGAAAGACTAAAGAGTTTATCAAGTCGGCGCACCAATGCGACTCTTCATGGCGCCTTAAACAATGTGCGAAAGTGCATCGGTTTCCCATCACAGCCTTATCACAAAAGATTGGCATTCAACGTGTGTTTGAATGTGGCATTTGTGTGAATTCCTCTCTTTCCTGATTTTTAAACGTTAGAGTTCAATCGAGTTATTTTTGATATTTTCAGTTTTACAATTTAAGGTACTAGTTTTCAAGATAGAATGGATTATTTAAAATCCAATGAAAGAATGGATTATTTAAAATCTTAAAATGTTTGCGAATAAGTAAGTGAAGTACAGAGTTAAGTGTTTAAAAAAATGTTACAAAACATCGATCCAAAATGCTTGGTGGTGCAATGGACACCGACTTTGAATTAATTGGTTTTTGGGTCAGCTGCTCTTAGGATGTGAGAAGTACAGAGACGCCTGGTTTGTTAAAAGGCTGATATCTTTATTCATGCGATTGGGTCAAATGGTCCACACGATTGATGTAATTTTTTCGGGAGAATTTTTTATAAATAAATGCGGAAAATAAAAGAAAATAGTAACCTATTTCTTATGAGAAACTTATGAGATGAGATAGGTAAATTTGTTTACATAAAATTAAATTTACATTGAACTGTTATGTTACTGAAATCATAATTTCAATCGCGCAGGTTGAGCCGATCATAGAGATTTGAATCGCTCGCGTTTGAACGGTTTTATAGCTTCTGCGTGGTCACATTTTATAGCACTGCCCCTTCGTCGACACTACCGCCACCAGTGCCAAGTCCCGGAATGAAATCTTATTTTTTTAAAATTAATCCTTAAATATCCTTTAATTTTGACCAACTGTTAAAACAGCTGGGTTGGTATCGCTTCCATGAGCTTCTTTAAAATGGTTCTCTATAAATGGTTACAGCGAGCAGCTTAAAAAATGGAACACCCCTCGGGCCCATTAATTTCGTTGCTTTTTGCAGCATAATTTATAACCAGCTCACATTACGCCATTACCGGATGCCAGTAGCAACGCGGCAAAGGAAATTCAATACATTTCCACTAATAAACACAATCTGCCCCACAAGCAAACATGTAGCGCCGCGCATTCCAAACGCTTCCCCCTTTTCAGTCCCCCTACCCACCACCGGCTGCTGCTGCAATATCGGCCACCGTTCAATCGTCATCATTATTAAATTGATAATATTCTTACGCATCGAGCAAAAAAAAAATTACACCGTACATTCGGCGCACATTCAGTGGCCCTGTTTTGTTAAAGTCCTTTATGATCGGTTGCGACCAGCCCGTCCTTTCCGGTCCGTTTCGATCGATCTGCTGTTTCCGAAATGCAGATTTCCCTTTTGTTCCATTTCCCGTTCCCACCAGTTCACGGGTGCCTTGCTCCGGTGGTGGCACCGAGTGGGTCATTCTGGGTGATTTTTCATTACGATTGGCCGCATGCAGTTCGCTTAACGAAACGTGTTCCACCCATCCTGCCACGCACTCCCCCCCCCCCCCCCCCCCCCTTGCGGATGCCTTTGTTCTTCGCCACAATCAACAATGTTAATGTACACAAAATTGAATTGAAATTTTGTTTATTGTTTCCTACCGAGCACCAGCATCGGGTACGGGAAAGTTGTGGAAATTGTTGCTAGTGAAAAGGATTCTTCTTCGATTGTATTTTCCGTCCCGTTAAATTCTCTCTCGTTAGTAGTTGTAGTGCCGCATAAACGGGATACGTGTTGTTGAGGTAAATTTTTTACCATTTTGAGAGGGTGACGGAGGAGGATGCCCCTTCTGTTTGCTCCCTGTAATTGCTCGCAATTGTGGACTGTTGTCAGCGCTTTGTGTTTCGCTGTTTGTTGTGTCGTTTTTTTCCACGAAAAGGATTCCAGAAATTGTTCAAACGGGTATTGATTACGGCATGTGCGAAAGTTGCCCATCAACATCTGTCTAATAGCCGCGTTAAGGGTTGGTCTGGATGCATCAATTTCAGATAACAATTTCGGCGATACACTTTTTCCAATTAAAATTCTGTTGCTGATACAAATGCCAATTTGATTTTGAAGTGGAATTAAGCGCAGTTTCAGAAAAGGATCCATGACAAATATTTTATAGCTCCAGCATATTCTGACAGTTTCATTCGTTTAGCACTATTTGTCATACAAAACGTTGATTCGGTGCACAGCTTTGCTGCCTAGCAACTCCTGGCAACGCCAACGCCAATGAGTTGTTATGTGATTGAATATTACCTCTTTACCCTTCGCGCAAGGCGGATCAGTTCATTTTCTTTCGGGAATTTAAACCATAAAAATAAAATGGAACAACAAACGGGTGTGCTTATTTTTTCAGAATGATTTTCCTCAATTTTATTAATTGTTTTTCACTAGTTTTCTACACGATATTTAGTTCACGGACGATGCGTGGCGTGGCATTCCATCGACCACCAGCGGGATCTCTTCCCGGATCCCGGATTACTACTACCTCTACTGCCCTGTCCTGGCCGCCTGTTGCTGTCTCTTTATTGTATCAGGAAATGTATGATTGTTGGAGTGAGTGTTTGTGTGCTTGGAAGGGGGAACGGGGCTTATGGGGTTGAAGATGATTGATTTGCTGCAGTGGCCAGCATTCGTCCTGCGGTATCCCTTTGCCTTTACCATATTTACACATACTTCCTCCGATCCAAGAGCTCCTTATCAGACTTCTCATTACACACGCGCGATTACACTCCTGGAACTATCACTCGCTCGATCTACTCACTAGAAGTGTGCCAGTGCGTGTGGGTTCGTATGTACAAAGTTAAGCTTTTCACCATTTTCACCGTCTCGTCGTACTTTAAGTTTTTGGTTTTTCACGTTTTACCTTTCACGGTCAGCGAAGAGTGCCGATCGAAGGAAGAGGAGGAAAACGTAATTGAACCACCGGCCTAGCTCTATTTCTCTCTCTCCAAGATACACGTTCGTCATTTTCTAGCTTGATGATTGGCTTCTACTGCCTTTCTACAATGATATGGTAATCTTGCTGGTATCTGGAGCTGGTTCATTTTACTTCCTCCTTTTCCCTTCGTAGCGTGTTCTTGCGACACAACCTCTACACAAACACCAAACCCCATTCGAGCTCGAGCTACAATTGAAAGAATGGACGACGAAAGAACGAAAGGCTACTACGACTCGCTCGATCGCTAGTTCGACCGTTGGTAAGGTTAAGGGATAACCAGGTACAGAGAATGGGGAGCTCAGGTGACAGAATGGTACGAGAGAGAGAGAGAGAGAGAGAGAGAGAGAGAGAGAGAGAGAGAGAGAGAGAGAGAGAGAGAGAGAGAGAGAGAGAGAGAGAGAGAGAGAGAGAGAGAGAGAGAGAGAGAGAGAGAGAGAGAGAGAAGGTGTCGAAGCACAACCGTCACCGCCTACTGCTCTGTTGCAGCTCATCAGTACTGATCGCGACTGACGTGAAGGTACTTTAGCTCGGACTGGAGTAATAGAATGGTCGGTGAAAGGGTGAGTAAGGAAGATGATTGTTTACGATTCGTTTTAGAATGAGAGCGTTTCTCAGTGGACTCACTGCACTGTACATCGGTATCGCTATTTACACGGGGTGACTGGTGTTGCTGGCATCTATCCCGGTTCCAGGGCACACACAGCACTTGTCGGGACGTTCTCGGTCGTTTCAATTTTCGCACTCTCTCGCGGTACGCAAAACGGTGATGGAATCACTCCATCACTGCGCGATGGCGCACGCAAATTATACGGTTCCACTTACAGCCAGCACAGACGGGCTCTGGATGGAAGCAGAACTTGTGAACTCAAATTAAAAGTCACACCACGCTCCACCACCACCAGCAGTAGCAGGCGTGGTCTAAGTTCAACGTTTTTCAGTGCTTGAGGTACTGCTGCTGTGGACGACCGACACTGACAATCAAATTCCATCCAACCACCCACCGGGGGAGGGAGTATGTGACACAAAAAGAGAGTACACAAACAAAACAGAGAGAGAGAGAGAGAGAGGAGAAAAAATACTCACGATGGCATAAGTGCACTCTTGGCCACCATTACGGCATGAATGAATGGCGCGCGGTGTACTTCTCGGCGCTGAAACGATGCGTCATTACGATGGGATCGTTTGGGGGGGGGCCGTTCGCAATTTTGTGTGTGCAAATGAGTGGTGCAAAGTGCTCAAGTGTGTGTCCGGTTGGTGACAGCACAAAAAACAAAACAGGGTAGAGGAAAAAACCCATCGAAAGCCCCATAATCACGCACCACACAATGGGGTTGTAGGGTGTCCAAATTGTTCCCAGGACTCAGGACACGGAAATGTGTAATTGCACACTCGCACAGATCGGAATTCACACCAGCACACACTGGCAGGATGCGTAACGATATGGTTTAACGATGATGGCAAAGTCCGGGAGAAGAGTCCGGACTGTACCAGCCCACCATCCTGTCGTTCTTGGTTTTATGATGGCCAAAAAGGGGGTTCCTTAAAAGCACCTTCCATACTCACCAGTAATCACTTCAAGCCGGAAAGAGAGCGAGATAGAGAGGGGAGGAAAGCGTGCATTAGGGCGCACACGGGGAAAATTCGCTTTTTAATTACTTGACACCAACCAACGGGATGTCAACGTTCAAAAACCAACAAAAGTGCGTTGCCAGAATGCAACAATATGGCTACTCTGTTCGATTGTTCGAGCGTCCCTGACAAGCGTCCCGAGCCTTGTTCTCCACGACTATACACGCCGATCGCGACAATCATCGCCTACTGTCTGTGCCTTACATGTCTACTAAGGTATTGCTTCTACCTTTTTTTGTTTTTACAACCACACGAGTAGAGAACCGCGGTAGAGAGACGGGGGCGGGGTAATCTGATAATCGCCACCAACACACAGACACACATGCACACGCACACGCAATCCTACAATCGGCACCGAGGACCTTTCCTTTTTGTGGTGCATTAGCAGCATGCCAATGAGGATCCTTCTGCTCTAGCTATATACATTGTTATCATTTGCTGCATGTGTTTGTGTGTGTTGGGGGGAATTCACACTCGCTCTCATTTGTACACACAAACAAGCTGAGCAGGACTGACACGTCCGCACGCCCGTCTGCTCACTTAAGTATCCTTCTTGATTCGTAGTTGGAGTCACTATATGACCCCACACGGTGCATACTAACTAAAACCTGCTTCACTGTACAGACACTCTACTATCTCGCTACTTACGTTCGATTACTTACAGACGCCTTCTACGAACTAAGGGGAGTAAACGAAATGGTACGGAAACGGAAGGAGACTCGGGCAGGAGATAAAATGACCTCCTATTCCTCCTTCGCCTATATCTTCGCGGATCTTGTCCGCTACGCGCCACTGGACACTGGATACTGGATACTGAATACTAAAATTAAAATCACATTTCGAGGGTTGGTTGGCCGTACCGCGCTGCTACGTACACTAGAAGAGTTTCCCTTAGTTTCGTTAGTTCCCTACTTATTCACACGAAGAAGAATCTCCTGGCTGATAGGACACCGCGCTCTACACAACCTTCGATATCTGGGCGGGCAGGTGGGAACCTGCGTCCCTTTTTTGCCTTTTGTCCTCCACTGTTCCTCTTCCTATCAACCTGTTGCCTCCTAGAGCTTTGTTCTAAGGTCGTTATGCCTCACACAAGTTTGACTTGACGTGAGTCCTGGACCCTGGGCAAATTCCTGGGGTAACTCACAGTAGTATCTTGCCGTATACGATGCTGGATATGAAGGGTTCGAGCTGCGATGATGACGGTGCTACCGCTGATGATGATGGTGTTGTTGGTAGTAGCAGCATCCTGGCATCATCTTCCAATTCGCCTTCGCCGGCGTCATCATCATCATCACCATCGCCGCCCATCAACAACATCGACAGCGATCGGCGATCGTGATCATCGATGGCGATCGCTTTCTCTCAAGAATCGCCAACGCCAACCGTCGCGACATTGCTATTCGTCGACCCGTTGCTGTTGTTGCTGCTGCTGTTGTTGTTGTTGTTGTGGCCAGATGTAGCCGTTAGTGGATGATGATCCACCGATTGCTTCGTTCCGGCCACTCCGGATGATGGCGGTGGTGCACCGGACGACGAGGAGGATCCACTCGAAACTGTCGATTGGCCGGTTGGTCGTCGATGATTGTTCCAACCGCCACCCGCACCCATCGTACTCCGGTTAGAGGAAGCTTGCGTGTGCTGACTGTACCCGGAATCGGAACCAAAGCTGGAGTCACGCGAGTAGATCACCCCCGGACCGACACCACCACCACCACCACCGGACGATGATCCATTCCGGAACGTGCTGAACTGTGGCAGGATGTAGGAATGATGATGCGGGTGATGGTAAGGGGCGGCACCACCGGTACTACCCGTTCCGGTACTACCACTACCACCACTCCGATCACTGTACGTGTGCGAGAGGCAACCATCGTAGATGAGACCCTCGTGGAAGACCGGCTCGTGGTAGATGTACTGCGAAGGATCCTGTTGCTGCTGCGTCGATGACGAGATGACGGCCAATGGTGGTAGACCACCGTTCCCGTTTACTGCTGGCACTCCACCGTTCCGAGCCGCACGACCGGTCCGTGGATTTGTCCTCGAAGATCCACGACTTCCGCCGCTATGATGATGAGCGTGGTGGTGTTGGTTGTTGTTGTGGAGATGCGGCGAAGGTGCTGGGCCACGGCCACAACCGTGCCCATTCCGGAAGATCGTGGAAACCGGAGGACCGGCGTGGAGCACTCCAGAGGAGGCGGACAGTTGCGCGTTGATACGGTTCCGCCGTTCGACCGGATCCAGCAACTCCGGATCGAGCTCATCGTCGATGGTACTGTAGTAGTTGGAGCGTCCGTTGTTTTGGTTGTTGTTTACGCTGTTCATGTGATGATGCTGCTGCTGCTGCTGCTGCTGGTGGTGGTGTGGGTGCGGGTGCGGGTGTAGATGCGGTACCAGGTGGTGCGCTGGTGTGGCCAACGTGTGGTTGTGATAGGCTGGCGGTGGTAGCGTCATCATACCCCGATCGTCGTACACGAGCGATGGCAGAACGACCGGATCCGGACCAACACCGAGGGGTCCTCCGCCGTCGGTTAGCCCATCCAGTGAGGTCGCTCCCGTTCGCTCACTTAACCCTCCTCCCCGTGCTCCCCGCTGTCTTCGCCCTGATCCACCGAGTGTGGCCGCAGCCGAAGCGTTCGTCGGATGATGTTGCTTTCTCGACCGGAACAGTCCCAACCCGGCACTCAGTGGTCCTCCACTGATCGTGGCCGACGAGTTCCCGTTCAGTTGGTTCGTCTTGCCACCGCTGTTGTGGCCATTACAGGAAGCAGCCGTATTGCCGTTCCCACTGTGACTACTCGCCCCACAGTCGGCGCTCGAGTTGGAATTGCGATTGCTGTTGCTGCTGCTGGCGCTACTGCTGCTATTGCTACCATTGTTGTTGTTGTTGTTGGTGGAACCAGCTCCACCATTACCGTTCCCACTACCACCTCCACCACCACCACCAGTAGGACGATGAGGATGTGGTGGTTGGTGAGCACTTTCGTTGCCCTGAGACGAAGACGACGAAGATAGCAACGAGTTCCGCTCCGTTCGGTTTCGATCCAGCATCGGAGGACCCGGTGTGGTGGCCATGACGTCAGAGACGGGCACGGTAGCGGCTGAGGCCGTTGTTACCGCACTGTTACTACTACCGCCGCCATTGCTGCGATCGTGATAGATCGTCGCGACGGTGGTCGCATCCGAGGGTGATTTGTGGAACGATCGGTCACCGGGCAGGCTGAGTTCGTCCTCCGCAAAGTCATCGTCCGACTGGATCGGTGGCTCCGAGTCCGTGTCCCGACCGTTGTGATGATGGTGATGGTGATTACCGTGCTCCAGCTCCTCGTACACGTTGTCGTGCGATCGGTAAGGATCGGGACCGGGCGACGAACAGATGAACAGTGGCGGTGACCGGGGCATCGGATAACCGCTCGGATAGTGGATCTGCTTTGCGTGCAGCTGCAATGAGAAGAGAGGAGGGAGACACGAGAGAGTGCGTTAGATGAGGGTCTATCAAGGATGCTTAAGCAGCGCGTGAAAAAGGATAATTAAAATGGTTTTCTCCTCTTCCAGCAGCCATTTTATAACCATTGTTTACTGTAGCCTCCTTCCCACTAAACAATGCGTCAATCCCATTGTAATCTGCTCGACGAAGTGGAAAGGTGTGAAGTGTCTACTCTGTCTTCTACCTTCCCATTATGCTTTCTCAAGAGCGTGCGAGGCGCGACACCTTTTAAGGGGGTAATCGAGAACAAAGAACGCAACGTACACTTCTTGCGTTCTACGCAAATAGCTCTACGGAGGAATGTGCAATTGTTGGTTGGTTGGTTAGCTTGTTGGTTCTGGTCTGGCACCATTGTTCGAGTGTTTGATGCATTGCAATACACCAGTCACAATCATAACCATGCAAGCATCGCAGAACACTAGGAGAACATGAATGGCAGTTCTGCTCTTCTGATCCACGTCCTTTTGTCAATGCAGGGCTCATGAGATGCCATTCAATGAGAAGTGTACCTGCTATTGTTTGAATGGTAGTGTACCTATTCCCGCCACGTTTTTACAATCTGTAATAGATGCTACCGTTCCTCCCGGAGCAGCTTCTTTCAACTCTTTTCATTCTTTTGTCGCGTGACCACTGTTTAGCGATCTTCAAGGAATTCTGTTTAGTTGATCTAGAAGAGCTAGAACGCTTAGAGAATAATAAGTAACTGACATCAACAATAAGGATCCCAGAAGATGAAGATTAGGATTACGGTATTGATAAGAATCGATAACACGTATGCTTAGACCATCTTATCATCACACGCCTCCAGGCAACCAGCATGAGAGCAAAGTCCTTTTGCGCTTGAAATGTGTGTTGTCGCAATCGCCGCTCCAATGCACCAAACATCATTATCGAACAGACCATTAAGGATGCGACAGCAACACCAACATTCACTTCGCTTTCTTTGGAATTGGATAGGGAAATGAATGGAGAAATGCTGAAGCAGAAACAAGTTTCTCTGGCTCCCGAGTGCTCTCGAGAGGGAATGAGCAGCAAGTGTGAAAAGGGTCGGAATCACATTGGAACAAGTTGTGCTGCATGTCATGCCAGCACCACCAGGAGTGTATTTGAATCGAGAGAATCGTGCGCTCGAGCAGATAACAGCTTTTACAACACAATCTTCGGCCCTTCCCGGCCACTGGGGACCACTTGTAACAACCGTATGCACCAGCGAGCGTCCGTGTGACGGCGTGCGACGACGAGAATTGTTGTGCAAATCGTGTAGCATACCGTGCATCGATCGTATGATGGTGACAAAGAACTCGGAAGTCGGAAGTCAGAGCGCGCATCCGTTGATGGCGTGAGAAAGGCGTGCTCCCTTCCCCGGCAAACCACCACCAGGCCAAGGAAGCCAAGATAGTGGGGGCTGTGGGTTGCATAAAATTATGAATTTTCTATTTCCCGTCTGATGCGCCAAGCACCATGATCAGACACTTTCGCATAAGCAGCACCATCGAGGAGGAATCGATTGAAGATCCTTTGGACTGGCACGAAGCAACACTTGAGCGCATGTTAATGGCTACCTGAGTGCTTCTTCGCATTCTCCCCGTCTAGGCTGGAGTTCCAACACTAAAGGAGAATAAATCTCCATAACATATAAGACCACGACTATAGTGCCAGTAGCGCAACGAATGCCCGCGCTCTCTCTCTCTCTCACTCTCTTCCTATGCTTTTGTTGTGTGTTGGCAGTTGGCATGAAAAGAAACACTCGAGGGCCACGTCTTGGACCGGTGTGGCCCAAGGAAGCGCGTCTATTTTGCCATCTTCGACTTCTGTTTGGGCTATTCACAGTCCACGAACAATTGTCGTCGTCGTGTTTGCGTTCTCCACCCTGTTTTGCCTTCCGGAATGGTCGTTAGAGGGTTTGCTGGCCAGTTTCCCATGCGCCACTTGACGACGACGACCCTCGCAGCAACAAAACAGCTCGATTGGAGATCGAGCAACACTTCATCGAGCACGAAACTAGCGTGTATCGACCGTTACTGAGCAAACACAGCCAGACAGACAGAGGGAACAGGTCGCGCGAGCATTTAAAGGGGGGAGAGGCCACCTCTCACCTCTTTCTATGCTTATGCGAGCGCATATGTTGTAGCTTGTTTTATCAAAACTCAAAAGCGAGTTATCCCCATCGCCACGATGATGATGATGATGATGATGATGATGAGGATGATGATGAACGACGAGCATAGACACGGAGTACCAGGCGGTCGAGTAGAAGGAGGAGAAGTGTTGGTGATCACCACGATGGCGATGTGTGTGGTCCCTCCTCCCTCCGAGGAGAAGGAATGCCACCCAGCAAGCTAAAAGGGCCGGCTGGTGCCGGGATTTCGGGATCTCCACTCTCCGGCCTTCCGCCTTCGCACAGATGGAATCTCGGAACGGATCGAGGAACTGGCCACGAGGCAGCGAAGGGTGGTGTGTGTCGTGTTTTGTGTTATGCTGTTGTTCTTACGCTGCTACAACATACATCGCGCGGTGAGTGTGGCGCGAGCGATCGAGCGATCGAGACTTGATCGTCCACGTCTTATTGTAATAGATCTTTCCTCCGTCTCAACTCCGTTGGTTCTCGCTGACTAACGCGTTCGAGTGTGCGCACGTCGATCAACGGACTGCCTTCCTTCCTGCCTGCCTGCTTGCCTGCCTGCCTGCCGATCATTTCTCCAAACACTCCAGCCACTGCTGCTGACCACAGCAGCACCAAGCTTGGTTTGTGGTTTCCAGATGAAACTAAATATTGTTTCTGTTTGAAAGAGCGTTAAGCGGGCAGGGCAGCGATCATAAACGAACGAACTACGGTGGATGGATGGCCACGGTGACGGTGGCCGCTTTCGCTCTGTGGCACTGTGTGGCTCGTGTGAACCAGAAGTCCCTCCACCCCGGGGCGGGAGTCTGTGGCCGGGAGTGCGAATATGTTGAAAGGTTTCACACCTGAACCATTCTCCCAGAGTCCCAGGCCGGCTAGCGGCCGTTATGGTATCTCACACCTCACGGGAAGCCAGACAAGGTTTATCACATTCACCGAAAAAAAAAAACCGGAGACCGGAGCGTCTATCCGGGACAGATTAACGTCGGACCGTTCGGCGGGGTGTCCGATGCAGACGGTGAACCCTTTTCCTTTCGGATCTCTACGGTTGTCAGTTGTCGGATTCTCCGCGTGCTGGCAGCAACGGCAGCTGTTCGGTCACGTCGGTCCGTGATGTCCAAGTCTCATCATAATTTGGAGTGTGTCCATGGTGGTTCTGGCTGGGTCTAGGAGGTATCTAGCAATAATTAGGAGTGATATGCGTTTCGCGATGGACGCTCCTCACCAATCCGGAACATCTGCCCCGGCAAGGTGTTCAGTGTGGCGATCGCGCCGCGGCCATCTTACTTTTAAGTTTAATTGCTTGTGCGTGGCCTTCGCTTCTTCTTCTTCTTCGCTTTTCTCGTGTCTCTCGCCGTTAGTCCGCCTTCTACCTTTGATTGTTAATTAGCGGCGCGGTTAAGGTTTAAACCTCTCCCCCGTCCGGAGACCTAGGAGTCCTCCGACAGGCAACTCAATCCCGGGACTGACAGCCGCGTGTGTTCGCAAACCGCAAAGCAAAGACGAGGGAACGAACGAACGAACGAAGGAACGGGGTGCGATGCGGGGGAATAAACATGTTTGACAGCATTATTACACAGACACGAAACATGATCATCACACGCCAATCATAATTCGTTTCGCACTCGCGCGCCCCTCCCCCTATCCACCGGTTCCAGGAGGCTGAGGTTCCCAATTTTCGGGGCTCGAGGTCAGGTTTGGCTTGCTAGCTCGCTCACTCGATCGATCGATAGGCATACTGGCAATGGTACTGGCTACGACTGATCGTAATTCATTGTCGAACGATCCTCCGCGATCCTCTGGCCGGGGACTAGAAATTCGGAATTCACATCAGCAACAACGTGGCTGCTGCTGCTGCTTCTAGTGCTAGTCAGCCAGGTCTAATGACATGTAAATGGAAACAGATAAATTAAGCGTCCCCTTGGTCACCTTTCCAAGAGGGAAAGAACTGATCGCAGGAGGGAGGTGACGTGGATATCTCACTCTCCCTCTTTCGCTCATTGCGAGGACCCCGAAAGCGCATTCATCCTCAACATACCGTGCTATCGAATTATACATTTATGCTGACGATCGTGCGACGTCGCGATCGTCATCGTCGACGTAGGTCCCATTCTTCTACATCTTCTGCTCCTTCTCCTGGGCCAGTTCCCCAGTGAATCATGCTTGCGCCGTCGTCGTTTTGATCCGACGAAATACGATATGCCGGTCAGGAATACATTTATCACGAAGAGCCAGAACCACGGACGAGCGAATGGATAGGGTTTGAGTTACACACCTCCTTTCCATGCGCCAGGCACCGAGAGACCGTGTTTTCATCATTTTCCGTCTCCGCGATTATGATTGTCGGTGTTTGGGGTGTGGTTGGCGTGACGCGAAACCGCGGGAACGGTTCGTATTATCATCATGCTGCCAACGGGAACGGGCACGGGAACGCGAAAGGAAAGGAATCCCTTTTTTCAAACTTGTCCAGGATCAGGTTCTCGAGTTGTTGGTGTGTGCCGTCCTCAGATTGTTTGTTTGTTTGTTAATTCAAATTCCGCTCCAGATGAATAGACTCGCGAGGACCAGGAAGTGAGGGAAGAAAAGAAGGGATCATCATGCTTCAAGTGCTTCAAATGCTCAACGTGTCACTTGTGTCCTCCCATTCAGATCCCGGTACGCCGCCAGGAGACGCACTGGTTGTCATTGATCCTCCCCTTTTGGCCGCAATACCCTCGGAGCAGCTGTCGGATGTGCCCATGGTGGTGCGATGTCCTCATGGCCGCGAAACCGAAGCCCACAACAACCACCACCACCACCACCGATTCCATTGTGTAGTGCGCGCTTTGACAAGGTTCTGTCGTAATATTATGACAGTTTTATCCTGTCACCGCGGTAAGATCCGCGCTCCACGGCGGTGCAAATGGTAAAAGGTAAGAGAAACGGACACGATGCACGATCAACTCGCAACCCGGGGTATCCGGGCCTTTGTTGCCGGATTGCGGTTTAGGGATCCTTCCATCCAGTCCCGCCTCAAGAAAGAAACCGGTTTTTTAATGTTTTTTTTTCATTGAGGTTTTTTTGAAGGATTACTGCCGACTCGGAACGGAGTGGATGTCTCGTGTCTGTTCCTGTGAAAAAGGTTTGCCTCTAATGCTTCATCGCTTGCGCTGCACTTATGCTGAGCTGCTCTCCGCAGAGAACCCAAAAACCTTCTGCCATTAATTAGGACCTCAAGCAGCAGATCAAGCACCGCGCGGGGCCAGTTCCGCTTTGATCGATGAGCATGACCGCGAAAGAAACAAGGACGCGACGGGCGACCAAAAAATTGGCGTTGATGCGTTTTGACATGTTCCGTCCGAGTTCTGAGGCCCGTGTTGGTCCAAAATGCGAACATGACAAGCGATGGTGCCCGGTTCCACCATAAAACATAAAACATCGATCGGCTGTCCGCAGAGCAGAATGTCACACGTCACGAAAAGTAATCCAATTTAAATTGTGATTTCAAGAGTAATCTGACGGGCCACATTAGTTCTGACAAGCTACAAACAGGCCGGACAGAACACGTGAACGGTCGTCACGTCGTTCGTCGATCGCATTGATCTTTTCTAGCGATATTGTGGCGAATCCCAGGCAGCTAGCTTACCTCCATGTTGTGATGATGATGGTGATGATGGTGCCGCATGACGAGCGGATGGTGCCCGAGATGCACGTCCGGATCTTCGTACGTTACCGAGTGTGCGGCCGACACACCTGTCGCGTCCAGATGCGGATGCGCACCGCCCCGGGTGGGCGTCTTGCATGGCAGGAAGTTTTGAACTTTTCGCTTGTGTCTGGAAGGAGAAAGGGGAGAAAGAGAGAGAAAGAATGTCGATTAATTACCTTGAACCTCCATAGTGCACCGATCCCGATTGATGGGAATGCCAACTGGCCCCGGACCGACACACCGAGACGAGACTAATTAATGTGCACGAAGCAGAGAGAGCGACGGATACTTCACGGTTCGCAAGACCGGTTCGCAGACTGTCCCTTGAGAGCTAGAGAGAGAGAGGGAGAGCCACTCCTTGGCGGGCTTAACCAATGTACATCATTACCGGTTTGCAGAGTCTCGTCGCTTATCGGCCGCGAGGTGGTGCCCATTGTTTCCAGCATCGCAGCAGCAGAAATCAATGCTGCAATTAAAGGACTCCCCACCCGGGCGAGTGTCGCGTCGAGAAACCTTGAGACCACCCGCCTGGTAGACGACTTCTGGGAGTTCATCGGCCACACTGCTTCACATTATCATAAATATGCGGTGGCCGGAACCGAACAGGACCGGTGGAACCGGAACGGAAACCGGAAAGGTGCAAAAATGGTTCACACCGAGGCCACACCGTATAGTTGCTGCCAGCCCTTGTGATGGTGTGATAGTGTCAGCATTTTAATGCCTCATTAGACAATTTCCGCGTTAAATAATGCAATCGGTAAAGAGAGAGCGTGCACTCCATGGAGCGAGCGAACGCGCGAGGACACGCCAACAATCACGTCATCATCGTCATCATCGTTGCTGCTCTGCTGTGGTTTGATTCAACTTCCGATGGCTTCATCTCGATACTTCAAAGGACTTTGGCCTTTTCGCTATCTCTCTCTCTCTTTCGCGCGCTCTCTGTGCTTCTATGAAAGACAGACAAAAGATCAATCGCACCAAAAAAGGACGTGGGCACACGAGGAATGAGATTTTCCCGCCCCGATGACGATGCTGATGATGCTGCCGGTGGAACGGATATCGATCGGAACAGCGGAAGAAGCATCAAGGCACCGCCTCAAGAGCGAAGGACGTTAATCCTTTGCCACATCTAAGCCTCGCCTTCCCGGTACAGGCCCCGTTGGGCCGGGTTGTTGACGCTCGACGCAAAGTTGACGCAACAACAACGGCAAACATCATGTCGCTTGTCACTCTTCGCTTCATCGCTTGCTGGCCTGACGTGGTGCTGTGGCCACTCGCGAACTTTGGGGGCAGCGAGCATGCAGGGGGAGCCGTTCAAGTTAACGAACCAGCCTTCATCTTATTTAACGCTTGACGGAGCATTCTTTTTGGCGTGCGATTTTGGCCAGGACACCTTCCTGTTTTTCCTTCCTTCCTTGCTACGTTTCTCGGCAAATCCTGAGCTGGAAGTGGTGCTCCTTTCAGATGGATTTTTTTTCCGTGCGTCATCGACGGGCGTGCGGCAGTTTTCTGTGTGTCGGTGGGTGTCGCTGGATGA
Source organism: Anopheles aquasalis (assembly GCF_943734665.1). Taxonomy (NCBI): domain Eukaryota; kingdom Metazoa; phylum Arthropoda; class Insecta; order Diptera; family Culicidae; genus Anopheles; species Anopheles aquasalis. Next base: position 21,680,667 of record NC_064877.1, on the reverse strand, counting down.
AACCGAATCCGAAACTGCAAAAAAACGCCGTGCCCGGGATGAAATCAAATTCATATCATGCCCAGACAGTGGAAGGGCGTTATGCCAGAGGGAGCCACAGGCTTCAGTCCTGGTGATGGTGAATTGATGGATTGATTGCGGGCCATGGAGTACTCTTTTCACAGTCCCCCGGGGGAGACGGTTGTATCGGTTAATCCAATGGGCACACAATCCTGTGATCCATCGTCATCGTCGGAGAGAAGGAGTTCCCCTCGCTTCGCTTTTTTCCCTCTTCGCACAGAAGGATTCCCGTCAGTTCCACTGCGAAACTGAACTCCGAGCCATTGGAGCGAGTGTCCAAATCTGTGCAATTGGAGCATAGGAACGGTCACGGCGGAGAGTGTCGAGTGTGTAAGGATTGGATTAGTGGATGGCTGACGATGAGGTGGCCACACGAGAGACGATCGATTTCCGTGTTATTGCCACTTCACGGTGACTTCCCGGACACTCTTTAAGGTTCACGATTCGATGGCTCCCTGGTAGTGGTGTAACTTTTCAATGGCGAACTTCCAGTCCTCTGGAGCTGCTCTTCCGTTTGGGTAAATGTTTGATTTATCTCATTACTTACACTTGACGCCTGACGCCAAGGTGACGCCCGGGGAAGATCGATCGATTAGACTCCTCGTTCCTATCCTTTTCCCACTCTCACTACCTTATTTAATGGATTGTTGGATGGCCGGTGCTTCAGTAATTAAGATCCTGCAGCGAACTGGCTCGATCTCGGCCGGAACGAACATGAGCTTACTAGGATCGCCTTTCGTTGACAGATGCGATTGCCTGTGCCTTGTGCCTGTCAGAACGACGGGCGAAGGCTGCCAACGGTTGCCCCTGTTTGGTTGCCATGGCAAATGGCCGAGTGGATCCGGAAAGTGAAGGATTTATGGTGCAATTTTCGTGCTGCCTTCCGGCCAAAAGAAAAGCTCATGACGACAGGCAGAGGAGCATGTCGGAAGGCTGACATCTCTTGGGCTTCTCATCAGCACGCACACACATCCACACGTACCATCGGCGAGCACACGAAAAAAAACAGGCTAGCTCACGTCAGACGCGTGCTCGTCGGAGGAGAAATTTAATAAAGTTAATTTATCTACCGTGAGACAGGCGCACGAAATGGTGTCCAACCGACCCGTCCAACGATGCGACGACCTCCAAGGCGGAAGATCCTTGCCGTCACCTTGCCTGCTACCATCTTGGAAAGGGGGTTTTATGGAACTGTGCCACTGTGTATGTATGTGTGTGTTGACCCCGGGTCTTGACTTTTATTAAACTTCCAGCCAAACTTTCCCAATTTCACCCTCCAGCCAGCCCAGGATGTTTCTTGTTCCAGCTGGCAGAACATTCTGCAGGCAATTCGGTGGAAGACAAAAAGAAAAAAAAAAAAACAGAGAGAGACAGAGAGCGAGGACGAAAATTCTGCTTCGCACTCCAATTCCACCAAAGGATGCACCAGTGGACGTTGAATCTTGGTCAAAGTTAAAAACTTGTGATAGTGGACGAGACGGTCGCCTCTCTTCTGGAGGCACCGAGCAACATGTCTGGCCACTACCATCAGGCGACGACACCCACGGTGGACACGAGGTAGACGAGGGTATTACAGTGGAACTCATCTGATCTCGTCTTAGTCGTCGCCATCCATGTTGCCCATGACCATTGCCGTAAAGTTAAACTAAAGTCAATTCCTTCGTTCACGCTCTCAGGTGCGAACACTCGCTGGACACTGGCGCTTGGAGGCGTCGTTCCGGTTGCTGCCCTCACCTTCCATCGTGTTCCAGGGATGTTGGTATGTTTGCAGTAAGCATTAAGTCCGGGCAAGGTGGAGAAGCGCAAGCCAGGATGGTCCTACGTGTTTGCAACGTCCGGTGGAAATCCGGACCAAGGATGAGAAAAAATTGGGAAAGAACCGGACACGTCTTGTGACCTCTACCCTTTTACCCGTGCTGCTCCTCCCCTTCCTCCTACAGGTCCAGGGTAAAGGATTTTCCGGAACTTTTCTTTGTCCTTGTCGGTTGTTCCGGTTCGAAATCAATGACAACTATTTGGGACCGGTACGTGGGTTTGGGATTTGGTTCGATTTTGGATTCCTTCTCCCCGCTCTTACACCTTCCTTTGGTGGATTCCCTTTGGCGACAGGTAAACATCATCCCATCCTGGTTAGCGGACCCTGGAGTAAACGTGGAACAGAATCGGTGCGGTGCTTCAGGAACAGGAATTTCCGGATGAAATTTTTATCACCGCTCTCTCTCCGCTGGATAAGCGGAAGCGGTTGCTTGGATAAAATTGGTTGCTTAAAAGACGCGGGAATGATCCATTTTACGGCATCCACGTCCAAAGATCCGGCAGCTACCTAAGAAAGGTAGGATCCACCGAGACCGGGTGCCGGCATGTAAAAAAAAAAAACGGTCCGCCGGGCTGTTGAAAGCTGGCATATCATACGCCTCTCTCCGCTATCTCTCCGCTAGTTCCACCAAAAAAGGCGTCGACGGAACCGGGGCAATAAATGCCCTGACGTTAATCCGTTAAAGCTGCCCAGGATACAACTTTAATTGTGGATTTTGTGACATGCTATACGGGCCAACAACAAAAAAAAACCGTCCGGTAGACCTCGGTAGTCCTGGGAGACACCGGAAGAACACGGAACGTTGGAACGCCGGGGGGGTTCACTTTCACCGGGCTGAACACACTTCACAGGACACTTTCACCACTCACCAGACCGGATGGCTACCGGATGCTGGGAAATCTCGGGGACGAAGATAGAAAGCAGAACCCAAGTAAACCAACAACAACAAATAGAAGAAAAAAACCGATTCCCAGGATTGCCTCAGCTCAACCCACAGAAGCAACCGTGGCAACAGCCCGGGGGCCAAAAAGGGTTTGACATGTCGGCCGGTCCTGGCCCATGGTGCTTGGGTAAAAAGGTTCCACAAAAACTTTACTTAAACACTCCTCAATCCTTGGTCCTTTCTCTCTATCGCAGCTGGCATCACAGTTGGCGTTGTCGTGCAAATTGAAAGCGGGAGTCTTGCGGGAAAATGGGCCAAAGTGAGAGTGAAAATGGATGCTACGCATCCGTGAGCGCAGCGTTGCGCACGAATTAGAACTTAATCATGTGACACTTGGTCTCGGAAAGGGAAGCCGGGAGGATGAACATGGCAAGCAGAGGATAAAGCTAAAGCTGGAAGCCAAATCCAAATTGAAGGAAAACTACTTTTTCGTTCGTCCTTGCGCCGTGGTCGGGATGTCCTAGGACGCATCGCAATCAAGGCAACCATTGCACACATTGCAGCCCCAGGCATACGTGGTGGTGAAGATGGCGACGACGGCTAGCGCTTGACAGCCGCTGTCATCTGCATTTGTGTGTCGAAAGATCGGTTTAACAAAGGCGCACTCTCCATATCGTCCTCGTCTTTTTCACTCTGGTTTCTTGTGCTGTGTTTGCACCGTTGGTGGGGTCGACACCGGTCGACCGGTTCTTCGCTCGAGTTCTTCAACTTTCCTCTAGGGAGCTCCTGCCTGTGCTCCAAGGTGATGCCTCTCGCTTGTCGTCAGCAGTAGCAGCAGCACGAGTTGCGTTGCAGCAGCAGCACCGACCGGATCCGAAATGGGGGAAAAACCCATTTCTAACCCTTTTCTATTTACAGCGGAACACCACCAACACCACCTTCTCTCTCATAAACCTCTTTTCCTCTCAGCACGGGTGGGGCGTTCTGGTTGTTCATTAAACGGATTTTAAGCTGCTGCACTTTCGGTCCTAATCTTAATTAACATTCCCGGGAGGGTCACCGGTGTGGGGGGAGGGATTGGATTGGAGTAGCTGGCAGCTGTACACCGGATTTCTGTGGCGTTCTTTCCGGGGACTCGTCGAACTCGAGGGACCGACGACAATGGCTCTGTTTCAGCAGTGCAATCACTTTCGCTGCGTCAAAAGCCCCGTCCTCCTGCCCGCGTGCAAACCTTTCACAGTAGAATCTCGCATAACGAGTAGGCCTAGACGTGCTGCTCTATCCTTTTCCCGGGCGGTTCATGAGAAATTCGTCAGCAGGTCGTCGGTACCAAGATAGAAGTGATATGTATTGGCCGAGGGCCGAGCAAAACGCCGCGGTTTTGTCAACATGACACCAACCTACGGGGTGGGCGACGGCGCTGTTTCTGTGGTTTTGTTTCGTTGCTTTCGCTTCGGTTTTTTTTTGGTTCGGCATCGACCGGCAATGACCACCACAACGGGGAGGGGTTAGGAGCGCCAGGGTGTTCGACAGTCAACACAGATTCTGGTTGACCACCGCGCTGTTGTATCTCGTGCGTTCATCTCGTGGATCCGGCGATCGCCACAGTCCATATATTGTGCTGGCTATTTTAATATACTTCGAATCCCAAACACGAAAAAGAAATAAACTACAAAACAGAGAGAGAGAGAAAGACTGGGAGAGAGAGAGACGAAGATAGCAGCAGAAGCAGCATACGGGAGAGAAGGTTTATTACATTGATAGATTCATAAATTAATCACAACACGAGATAAGCGCCCGATGCCGCTTTAGTCCATAAATTATTGTGACTCCTCTCTCTCTCTTCCTCTCTTCATCTGTTTCTCTCTCATTCTCCAGAGAGTACAGTGTCCCATTCTTGGTCACGGTTTCGTGTAACTATCATCTAAAAATGGAGGACGCTTCCGATCCATTCCGTGGTGTGTATATCATCGAGCAGCAGCTGGATCTTGAAGGAAGAACCTTGAAAACGATCGATCTGATCGAGCGAACGAGCGAGCGAGCAGTGTGCTCACGCGCACAACTCCCAATGGAAGATGATGATCATCATCAGCATCATCATCACAATCAGGCTGATCATCGGCTGTGTGTATTGGGCTTGCGGTCAATACGGCGAAAACCGGGGACATTGGCAGGTAGCACCGGGCCAAGCTAAGATCGGTAACGGTGATTGTGCGATCGCCAGCCCAGTGCAAATTTATGGTGGAACTGCCCAAATGCGACAGACATGCGATGGAGGCCGGTGATTATGTAAATTTGGACGGTGGCCGGTGGCACAAACCGGCGTCTGTCGTCGTCCATCAAAAAAAAAAGGTCCACCATAATGTCCACCAGTTTTTGGGGAGTAATTTCCTTCCCAGTTTTTGAGGGGTTTTTTCATGATTAGATTGAGGGGAAATGGTTGGCAAAATGCACCAACAGCGGTGGTTAAAGCGATATCGATCGATCGATTGTTTGTGAGAACGGAAGTGGCAATGGCAAAGGATAAGCTGATGGCTGAGAGCCACCAGCGTGCAGAAAGGAAACCTATGGAGCATTAAAGTATCCTTCAGGCGAAAACAGACCGGTGAGGACGTGAGAAAAACATCCACCGAACAAGATCTGAGGCCTCATCCGAAAATACTGGGAGATTCGCGTCGACGGAAAACGTTACAACGAGGCTGCTAAACTGCGAACAAACAGCGGATGCAGACTGACAGAAAGGCAGAGCGAAGGGAAGGAAAAACGGCGCCGAGGGGAGTCGAGCCAACAGCCTGGCATAGACGGGGGGAATTGGCCGGCCCAGAACTCGCGTTTTAAAAACGACGAAATGCGGCTTAAAATGGCTATTAGGTTTAATTGAGCGAAGACACCAGACCGCCATTTGTCTCTTCCGTTTCGTTCCGTTCCATTCCATTCCATTCCGTTCCGGTTCTTCTTCTGCACCAGGAGGAGTTTAGAGAAGAGAATACGATGGACTGGGAACCCAGGATGGACGCCAACAGTACGCGAATCGACGGGAAAGGCAACAAATCTGACAACAATACGTTCCTTCGTTTGCTCATCATTCGCCGATCGCTTTCGCCTCGATGTAACTTGTCAGGTCCGAATTTCGGTAGTGGCGCTGCTGTAAAGATTGGAAATAAGATTTTCCACCCCGTTGAACTCCCGTCGGTTCGCTGCCCGGTGGATTGTCCTTTTATGGTGTGACCGTTAATCTTTCCTCTCCGAGAGCGCCACCACCAGCGGCAGCAACAGCAGCAGCAGCCGGTGGATGATAGCTGCAGTGTCAACCACAATTCTTGCTGAACTAAACCGAGCGCAACGTGTATCATAAATCTGAGTGCATGTGAGACAGAGAGTGTCTCTTGGCCTCTAACCTCCGCATGGTGCACCAGCAGACGCCAGCCACAGCTCGACGTTGCGACAATAGTTTTAATAACACTTTACGTTGCCATTTGTTCCCGAATCTCGTTGTTTCTTGCTGTTCTGTGACCGAAAAAGACCAGAGCAAGAGAGCAGGAGAGTGCACGCGATGAAATTGGAAACTAAAGTGTTACTTTTGGCATGCAACATAAGCACCATCTCGAACTTGTGATCACCATCATCATCATCATCATCATCATAGCGATGGTGATCTGTCCCCGAGATGGTGTGCCTGTGTCTGTGTCTGTGTGTCCGTGAAGAGTGTGAAACAACACATAAAACGCACCGATCCGCGACGCGTACTGCACCAGATGCTGCAGGAGACAGCGAGTCGAGCCATCTCCCCATGACATCTGGCGGGAGCATCAACAGCAGCAGCACCGTTGAAACGATGCAGACGATGCGACAGATATCATAAAGAAGGAAGCGCGTGTTACGCTTCTTGAGCTCGATAGAGCGAGTGCAGAAAAAAGCAGACGCCAGCTAGTTCCCTACGACAGCGGATCTTTTTCGTTGCTGCGTTGCTTCGAAAAAGTAAACAATAGAGAGCCGCCGGTATGATTTTAATTACGGATCACCATCGTCACCATCGCCATCTTTCGAAGTTGCTTGTCCGGGGAAAATCTGCCAAACAAACCTCCCTCTCTTGTTTTCTCGCTTGTTGTCACTTGTCCATGTGGCGCGCTCCTTCTCAAAAAAGGACTTCCGGAACCAAGAACTCTAGAATAAACACACACGCAGACAATGGGCTACAGCGGGATACGTGGCCAGCGTGTCAACGAACGTGACCGGTGGTTGGGTGGGTGGGTTCACTGTAATTTTCCGCTTGATGTGGTGAAAGTAAAAATCACACAATGGCGAACGCTCCACACAAAGTTTTCGCTTCCACAACAATGTATCCTTTGATTTCAATGGACCACACCGTCCCATGCTCCATTCTCTATCTTTCTATCTCCCTCTCACACATCCTGCCGCTGTCTAGAGTCCAGTGCGAGACCGGCGGCCGGACCTTTGGCCGGAAATGACGCCAAAATCCTTACAGCATCATAAATTAGGCGACCTCCATCCAGTGGCCGACGACTAGGACGACGAAAGCACACCATTATAACCGGAAAGTGTAAAGGAAGGAAGCATGTTCCTAGTGCCCAGGACATGGCCACGGACAAACACACCAGGGTGAATGGCTACAAAGTTTCGTTCTTCTTTTGGCGACATTCGGTTCACTGCGCCACACGCGTCCCCATTCCAAGTGGAAGCCACACTGGGCGTACTAGTTGGTAGTCGCGGTCGCGGCTCCTGCCCATCCTGTGACTGTCGGATGTCCCCTGGAGCCGCACCGGCGAGAGGATTCTGAGGCTATTATTCGCGTATTTGCTGTCTGCAGCCGGCCAGCCAGCCGAGTTGGTTGGAGTGGAATTCGATTTTTTTCCTTCGCTTCTTCAAAAGAATGACACTTTTTATTGCTTTTTGAAGACAATACAGAGAGAGAGAACAAGGGAGAGAGAAAGTGATGGTGTGTGGTGGCTTACGGACCGGAACTGTTTGGAGGCACGAGGCCTGTCATCCAAACGCGAAGCAAAAGCAATAAAGGCCAACCGTCGACGGTTCGGTTAGCAGAAGCTATGCTACTGCTGCACTGCATCGCATACCAGCTAAAAAGGATTGCCCAGAGGAGGAGTGGAGAATACTGTTGTTTACGCATTGGTGGTGGCGATGGCAACGGTTCCTGGGGCACGATCCCTGGTGCCCTAGTTTGTGCGCCACGTTGTCAATAGAGATAGACGCTGCTCTAATATTGTTTCCATTAACCTAGATCCACCATCATATGCTCCTCACTCTGGTATCCTTTTTGTGATGCCTCTCTCTCTCTCTCTCTCTCTCTCTCTCTCTCTCTGTGCACACGAGCGCTGTGTGTTCATTGGCTTTATAGTGCTATGGAAACCGGAATAAATTACACTTTTTTGCTCCAATGTTGTTCAGCATGTTCTTCGTATCAGCAGCAGCATAGAACAAACGCATCAATCCCACGGGGCAGCACGGGTGTAACTGTGGATGTGGTGCTGATCCACGTTCGCTCAGGAACTGACAGTTCCTGCGTGCCTTATCTGACCATCGGTGGTGGTGGTAGTCGTTCGTGCTCGCTGGCTGCTGGCTGCTGGCTGCTCTATGATTTGTTCGCGCAATTTCCTGCGGTCAAACCAGAATGTGTACGCGTGTGTGCGTATAAATTGTGGCCTCACAAACGGCTGTACCAACGGCGGAGCATCGGAAGATGAAAGGATTCATCATCACGCGCGGCGCACAAATGGCCTCATACACAGATTGTCACCAAAAAGAGGGGAAAAAAACTCGCAACCCAAACAAGGAAAAACTTGCTCGCGAAATGCTTTCCACACTGGCGTTCCTCATTGCGGCACGATCGAAAGGAATAAATACAACTTAAAGGATCTAGCCCAAAGTGCTCGAAGCTCGGTCGATGCTTTCTTCGCCTTCTCACCGAAAGACGTAAACCATGTGGCGGTGGAAATGAGAATTCGAAACCCACGCTCGTGGGAGGATTCACGCAGAGACGCAAACACAGTGCCAAGGCCCTCGAAGACAGCACTCGAGACAACGCTGTCCTCGCCTCGTCCTTCTTTGCTGAGATTAATGGCCGCTTAGGCCAAGCGGGGATGGTGTGTTTTGGTGAAACGCGAGAACGCGCCCCCATGCAATGAGCATAAGCGGCGACTGAGAAAGCGTGGAAAGTACGCCGGTTCATGGGCACCATTTCCCTCCGGGGGCAGGATGAAAAATGTGAGAAAGCGATCAGTGACCGGAGAGAGGCAGAGAGAGGGAGAGAGAGAACGAGTCGTTGTCGCCATGCTGCAGTCCTGGGGACCAATTATCCGAACCCCGCACAGTACACGACACTGCGTCGTACGGGTGCACCCGGAGTCGGAGTCTCAAGGATGTTGCATCCTCGCATCCTTAACCACCGAGCGCTATTCATAAATCATGCCATCTGGGAACGAGCGCGCTGAAAGAGGAAGGCCCCCGGACCGATACGCCGATGTCCGTTGTCGAGGACATTTCACGGACTGTTTGTTTGTCGGGAAAACTAAATCATCAACCATAGCGTCCCTCAAGCTCTCTCTCGTCGCTCCGCTTCGTCTTCTTTCTCGTTTTCCGCTTCGCTCTCTTCTCTGCCGATGCTACTTGTCAACCGAGACTTCCGGTGTTTGTATGACGGCCAGCCTGCCAGCCAGCCAGTCCCAAGGACACTGGACAGGATAAAACAAAAACAAACGGGAGCGGGAAAAACAAGAAGTCGGTCGGTCGGGTCGGGTCGGGTCGGAGACCACTCAACAGGCCCATGATTGACGACGTCGACAACGACGACAACGGCGATGACGATGACGACGCAGCACAGGCCCTGCACTTGGCTGCAACCTCTTGGCTTTGACGGGCACAGGAAATCCATTTGAAATAATATTTATACGGCGCATTCCGGCGCGACCAGTGACGGGCGCACTAACGACGACAATCACGCCAGATGGACGCTAGCCGGCTCTAAATTTGGTTTCCGATTGTCGTCCTCGTTGCGGTCGCATTGAATATCCGCATCTCCGCCACAGAACAGACCGTTGTCGAGGGCTTTTGTGTGGGATTTTGTTTACTTTTTGCAGAGAAATAAACATCGCAGAACAGTTCGTCCGCTCGCGTCTGCCGTCTGCATTTGTGTATTGTGTCCGTGTTGTCATCGTCATCGTCGTATTGTTCTCTTCCGTTTTCCGGAAGTCAAACATCCAGATGAAGAGTTCCCGATCGATCGATCGATTGGCGAATACCCCTTGGAGTGCTTTATGCTGATGCATCACTTTTGCTCAGCGTCGAGATTGTCTCAAATGCACTGGAGCTACATAATTGATTTTTATGAAATCAAGCTCTCAGCTTCAACTTCCACTTGATCTTTTCATTTAATCCTGTCAGCACGTCTGCCACGGCGTGGGCTGGAGGTCAGCTCAGAACACACTCTCCGGTTCATCATCTTCATCCATCATCACTCAGCGGTGCAGGCACCAGGAATGGTGAGCGCGCAACCCACACCCCGCCAAGTACAAAACATTATTCACTTTCGTAACCTTCCTGGTTTGGCCTTTTAGAGTCAAAGCACCGAGAAGCTACGAAAGATGCTCGCTCATACAAACGCCGAGAGACAGAGAGAGAGGGGGAACGTGCCCGGGGGGTGTAAAATCAAATCCGCACACGACCTCGAGCACGCTTCTGGAAGGATGCACCAGTGCCAGCGCCAGCGCGCAGAACATGCACCTTTTGTGTTGTGTTACCATTATCTGCGACTAAGATTTATGTTTATGCGGTTTGCCCCCCAACCCGTCCCGTCCCGTCCCGTCTCTCTATCGTTGCCATTGTTTTGCACCGTTGCATCGCTTCGTCGCTGGTGTGCGCCCGGGGTAAGCCCGGGTGCAGTTGGAGCTGGAAAAACTTTGGCCAAACGCTCTCCCAGATAGACGATCTCGTCGTGGTTGGCGGAAGTGAATCGTTTTCCTTTTCACCAAACGTGTCAGAATGATGTACGCGAGCAAGCAAGCAAGCATGCCAACGGGTTGCTCTGCCCTGTGCCAAACAGGAAGTGCAACAGCACGATCCACCCCTTTTTTCGAGGGGGGGGGGGGTGGTGGAGGAAGGCGGATGGTGGCCACAAGCACGGTCTCGCACGAGCTAGCGTGTGATATGAAGCTACTGTCATGTTACGTCAACAGCATTTCGCATCGCATCGCAACCAAACCCAACCCAGCGGCGGTCTGAATGGACTTAGATCTGACTGACAGGTGGAAAAAGGGGTGCGGATTCGAGGGTGGTAATGGTTGTGGCATCATGTGGGAGGTGGGTGGCAGTGGGTGATTTAATGAGAAGTTGAATCAAATCGATGCTGCTGCTGCTGCTGCTGCTGCTCGACGTCGCGCAACGCAATTGCCAAGCGTTACAATGCCAACTAGATCTCGCCAATCCACAAGCACCCTCTTGTCATGAATATTCATTGAGCGATCACAACAGCGCACGTTGGATCTGTAGCTCCCTCCCTTTCTCTCGTTCTGCTCTATCACTTTTCATGATCAGGATGCAAAAACCCTCCCGCCCGGAGGGGGGATTTGCAAACCGGGTCCCAGAAGGTGCCAGTTCTAATTGAAATATCTCAAATATCTTAATTTCGTTTAATAAACATGTAAAAAGATTTAATTAAAAACCAAAGCAGCAGCAGCAACAGCAGCAGCAACAAGAGGGTTAGTTGCGATGGATCGCGCCTGCTAAGAGATTGTTGCCAGTCGCACTGCAACGTGAATTGCGAGCTGCGAGGAATGCAGTGCACGTGTAAGCGGCCCGCGTGGTTGTGTTTTGTGTCAGTAGCAGACTAGGAAAGGTCTCACATCTCAACCGTCCCCGGGTAGCTCCGGATTGAATGGAGGTGCAAATGGGGAACTCCCAGGGGCTGACGATGCGACGGTGCTAGCGAAGGTTTATCTATGCTCGATGCTCGGTTTTTGCCCGCGGTGGCTACTGCATTTCGCGCCAGACCGCAGCACCGCGCGAAAAACACTTTAAAGTGTCCGTGTCCGTGTGCCCGTGTCCGCGTGCACGTATGTGTGATGATCGCAAAGGTGTAGCAGAGCAGAGCAGAGCAGCAATTGCGCATCGACGCGCGCCGTGCCCAGCGGAACACCGCGAAGGGACAGATAAAGACACACCAGCTCCAGCACACCTGGTCCAAGGGGTGGAAGGGTGGTATGAGCACGCGGAAAAAGATTTATGAAATCGTAAAGTATTGGTTCATTTAAATAATTGAATATGCAAATATGCATTCCTCCCCCTCCGCGATGGTGCATGTGTGTGAAACGATCTCGTCTGTCTGAAAAGAGCATAGCGGGCGACGAGGAGAAGGGGGAGTAGGAGGACTGTGTGCCTCGTGCCTCTGTTTGTGTACCATTTGTCGCACTCTGCTCCGGCTGCTGTCTATCCCCATCCTCCATTCCTGCCTCTTGGTCACTCTGTGTTTTCATTTCTTTATTTTCCCCCATTCCTCCGAAGCTCATTCACCATTCAGCCAAATGGAAATTCGTTGATCGGTTTTCCATCCTTCCACTGATGATGATGATGATGTTGATGATGGTCGGGTGTATGGTACTCGAAATGGTGCGAAACTGTCGTCCCTTTGGTGCACATACAACGCAACTAGCGGCTAGACACGACACACATTAACGTGGACATGAAGGTGGCGCTGGACTAGACACTGTCCTCATGCTGCTGAGGTCGTCCAGCTCTCCCTGAAACCTGAAGCTGTACATACAAACACACGCCATCAAGAACGAACGCCACGACAACATCAAACGGGTTGCAGTTCAAATAAATCTTTAAAATCCATCGCTTGTTCAGTGTCCAGCGAGTGGACGCCATGCCCTCGTACGATAATTGAAAAGGTAAACATGTCTCGACGACCTCACCCTCCTCAAATGGTATGGTATGGTGTTAATGTTGGTCTTTCTCTGGGAGCACGGATTGCAGTTGAATGGAGCTGCGGCTGGTGAATTCCATCATGAAGCGAGGCTCGATGGAGGCCACTGGGCAACATAATCCATCTTAGATGAATGGATTCCGTGTTTCTGATGCTCACAGCCGGCCACTCCAACTAATCCGCACTCCGGCGTGTCTGTGCTCACGTTATAGGCCGTCAGTTGTCAAGGTAACAGCCGCACTGCTCAGTCTTAAAGCAATGTCAAGCCAATGTATTTCATTAAATGTCCCCGCACAACGACAAGTGTGTACTGTACATAATGAAATATTATTGGATCAGTGCATTCCCTTGATGTGCTTCCCAGGGTCCATTGTTTGCATTGCGCTGGCAGGTGATCGGAAGCGCAATGCAAATGGGAGCATCTCACGAGCATCAAAGGAACAAGGATTTTGAAATACAACACCATACGTCACCAAGGTAACGTCACGTCAGCGGGTCTGTACTAGCGCCGCGTACTTGACAACCATCCGGATGCTTTTGGAGTTTGATTTTTGCCGACAAATACCCGACCGATAGGGCTGGGCTTCGACTTCGAGCTGACGCACTCCATCTACAGGACATCATTTAGTACGCTTCGCCGAGCCGCCATCAACTATCAGCGTCATCAGCGTCATCATCATCTTCTTGTTCTTCTTCTGTGGCTATTAATCAAAAGCATGTTCCGCGCGATCGGTGGCTCTCCACGGGAATGCTGCCGCTTCTAATACCGCAGCAGCTGCTGGGTGGTTTAGACGACCTCGAAACCGCCGAAGATGGCGACCACAAGATGCGGAACGTACGGGCGCACATATCGAGTATCGATTCTTCTCCTGTCCGCTTTCCAGAAGCCACAAGACGCCGTTCGGTTTGAGCTGATTACTGTTCCTACAGAGCGGACTAGCTGGCAGACGGAATGTGAACCAACCGCGCGCGCCTAGGTAATGCATTGCGAGATATGACTTGGGAGTAGTCGGCATCCCGTGGTTTGTGTTTCTTGAGATTCATCTTCCCCTCCATTCCATTCCCACTGAGTTTCGCAGAGTCGATTGGCCAACGGTTACATCAATCAGCTTATCCTCTAGCGACGGCGACGGCCAGACCTAGTCAGAGTCAGAGGCTTCGATGCAAATATGATGAGCTAACGATGCGAATCGAGCGAATGGCAGTGGCACATCGAACATCTTGGGTTCTCCCCCGGAAACCCAGCGCTAACAGGGAGACAAACAGAAAGAGATGAAGAAGCTTCCGAACAAAACTGCAACATATACGCGCCATCGGTGGCTCCAGCATCTCGGGTAACTGTAAAATGGAGGAATGGATGGATGCCCTGCGGGGGAATGATGAATACTCCCGTCTTGGCATTCGTCATAATTGCGATTTCGTTGTGCGGTCACTATAAAGAAGGGCTTCTGCTCCGTCTTTGGCTCCCTATTCCGGTTTGTTCTCCGTCCAGATTTGAAGGAAGGAAGCAAGACGATGATGATGACGAAAAGACGTAGACGCCAGCAGTGAAAAAGGAGGGTGGGGGAGAGTAATCATGAAATATGAATCCAGGGAAATGTGTGCGTCTATACTTTGGTTATTAATGCACATTTGATATTGATATATCGTCCGGTAATGACGTTGATTCCGCTTTCCCGCACAGCATTAAAGAAGTAGCACCGTCTTGGGGCTACCGTACCGCTGGTAATGCTCGAAACAGCGGCATTCTGTTCCCGCACACTGGTGAAGCCCCTAGAACCCAGAGAAGTACCCAAAGGCAGAGGAGGAATTCGTTCTATCGTCGGTCATGGTACGGCGTTCGGTGGTGAAGCTGCTCAGCCTCTGCCATGGGCTTTGCCAAAACTAAAACAAAGCGCCCCCCATAATCCGACGATGACGTGGAGAGAGACGAAGGAGAGTGAACCCTTTTTCCCGGCTCATGGCCCTTTTCCCGGCAACAACTCAGCACATCTCAACGCTTCTCTTGCTGCTGCTACTCCTGCTATTACTTTGAGGCTCACATGCGTTGGGCAATCATGACGACACAGCTCTCGGCATGCCCCACACAGCCGCTACTAAGCCGCTGACTTGCGAGATTTCGTCCAAGCCTCAGCATCAGCTTCTCGTGCGCCGCGGTATCGGGCAATCCACGTCATCAACACGCTGGGGGGACGCTCCGGGGGCCCACGACTCCTCCTGGAAGCGACTTTAAAAATGCCAACAAAATAAATAATCAAATAAAGCACGATCACACCCCGGTGCCCCGGGGATCACCCCCCGGCAAATGGCAGTAAAACGAATCCCGGCAAAAACCTCCGCGCGGATCGAGCCGGATTCGAAATAATAAAAACCCCTTTTGCGACCGTCCGGAACGGGACCGGCAGAGGGCGTAGAGTGAGCGGCACTAGCGAGCGAGAGAGAGAGAGTGAGATAGAGAGAGCGAAATATTGTCGCATTATTTTCATTTTAATTCAATGGGCGAACATAAACCCCGTCGTCCCCGGGTCTATTCTATTCCGGCATTCTCTCTCGGAACCCCTTTTTATTTCCCGAAAAATCACGACGAACGACGGCCACGCCGACGGTGACGACGGATGCAGAGCGGTCGATCGTCGAGGGTACGAACCGTCGAGCATGTTTATGCTGCGTGAGAATGTGTGAGAACGCTTGGCGTAGTGTGGCCGTGGCTATGTTCTTGACTTTCCGGCAAGCGCATCTGCAAGCGTTCTTCTAGCCGTGCTTCTGTTTGATGTGTCGACCCCGCTAAATCCTTGCCGCAAATCCGGAACGCATATGTTGCCGAACAGCAGCAGGAGCAGTGACGACGAAATGAATCCTTTTCCCATCCGATTAGGGGGCCTCTTTCGGTACGATTTACGATCCTTTCAGAGCGCCGCTGGAAGGCTTATCATCGATGTCGACCGTCGATATGACCATTTAACGCCGCTGTACGGCGTGTGCACTGCTTGAAGCAAAACATTGCGACTGCAAGATGGCGTCGTGTCCACCGTATGCGATAGGCCTCGTGTACTCATTAAAGCAAACACTAGGAAGAGAATCACAGGGATGATATTTCACTCGCAAAGATCGACGCAAAAGATGCGTTCCTTGGTCCTTTATACCAACGGCAACAGAACAGCAAACAACCCGTCGGCCGACCGGCGGCTTCCTGACCTGTTCCAGACCCTTCCTCGCAGGTTCTTTCTAATTTAAAATCTCACTTCGACACGGACGGGCGAGGGGTGTGAAATTGAAACCTCGGTACCGTGCGCACGCACAGAAAAGGGATTTTCAGTGGTTTTGATTAAAGCAAAACAGAGCCACGCACCGAGCCAAGGGCCGTTTTCCCCCTTTTTTTTATTAATGGCTGGCTTCCTTCGCTTTTCACTCGCGGTGAGACAGTTGCAGGCACAGCGCAGCGCATTGTGCGGATAATGAAGCTCGTGCTCGAGTATTTTTCCTAGTTTATGATTGTTATTATTATGTTTTCTTGGCTCTTTCGGTCCTCTCTTCGGTTGGCTGCTTTTGGCTCAGAAAAAAGGGGTGTAACGTGTTAGCAATAACAATCCGAAAACCAGATCGCACTGGGCTGCGTTTTGTCTCCGGAAGAACCAGGAGACCTCCGGTGGTAGCTGGTGCTCCTGTGACGACAGAAGGTGACACTGGACCGGGGAGGGGTTGGGTTTTTGAAAGATAATAATAATAATAATGATGATGATGCTGATCATCACGGATTCTGGTTCCCCTTGGTGATCGTATTGCTGAACATCGGCGAGCTCGATATTTTGTTTTGCAGTGGCGCGAGGACCAGCAAGAAAAAGGGTGCCACCAGAACGTGACTACAAAGTAGCAGCACAGCTCTCTCTCTCTTCCTCTCTCTCTGTCTGCTCTTTAAAATGTAGAAACCAGATGCCAACCGGACCGGTCGCCGGTGTCTGGTCCGGTGGTGTTCGTTGACAAACTGCTCGATACCATCTCGCATTGAATTATGATGTCAGTACTGAGCACTCCCGGGTCCGGCTCTCCGATGACACTCGACCGTGGTTTGATGCATCACCGGGGACACTCGAAAGGATTACCGTTACAGTGGTTGTAACAAATAGAAGAAAAAAAATACAAAAAGGACTTGTATGCAAAACAGAGGGGCATGCTGGCTGGATGAAATACGATGAGCCAGCCACCTCATCATAATTGTCATTTCAGCTTCAACCGGGAATCCGCCATTTGTTCGGTTGGGCCCCTCTACTACGCAGGGAAATATGATGCAAAGCTTAGAACCTGCGGCAGGGGAAAAAAATCCCAAAGAGAAACGAATTAATACCAGAAGTCATTCAGGCACAAACCATAAGACCACGGAACTCTGTGGCATAAGAAGTGGAATCATAATGAAAGACGACGTTGCAAAGCTACTGAAAGAGTCCGGAAGGAAGAGCGGAAATTGCTTGGCATTACAATTTGCGTTCGATTGCGATACGGATACATTATTACAATGTGCTTCTCTACCCCCGCGGTTCCATACCAAAAAGTGCTTTTGTCGATAGGTAAATGGGAGGTTCATGACACAATAGATGAACGAGCAAGAAACCATGAATCGGAGCGGGAGAAGAGGAAATTTAAATCCGAACGGGACACGTGAAAACCATGATTTGTGTGCATTTCTAGTGTTCCTCGTTCCGCTGATACCGAACAGAAGAAGAAGGAGCTGGTAGTTCCGTCCGGAATTAGTCCCAAACTCCCTGGAGACGCTCTGATGTCTAGTCATCATCATCAGTCGTGCCACTTGACAACGTTTGTCGACAGAAGACACATCCTTTTCCAACAAATCCTTCGATTGATCGAACCTCCTTTGGGGGAGTAGAGATAATGGGTATAACGATGAAAAGCAGTGGCGGAGGAGGAGATGATGATGATGATGATGACGAGCATAATGCGAACGGGAGCGTATTGTCTGCGCACTGCGTCCTCATCGATAAGTGCTTACCAATTTTCCATCGACAGCACACACCCTGTTAGTGTTATCTTGCACCCAGGGGGGAGGGGGAGGGACTATAAGGCCTGTCTGACAAACGCTGATCTTCTCCAGCATATTTCGTTCGCCAAACGTATCCATACGGCACAACAACAACAGGTTGTTCCGAAGGGATTATGCTATCGGTCGAGAATCGGCCAAGATTCGATCTCTGCATGTGCACAAGGCCAAGGAACTCGCCAACTGCATGTCACTTAAACGACCAAAAAGGGGTTCTGCGGAGTCCCACGAGAGGGGAGTGAGAATAGAGTTTTCATCAAGCTCAAGTAGCGACGTGTGGATGGACGTGTGTCGAACGAGCAAACACCATGGCAACGGCGTCGACAACGACGACGTCCACGCGGCACACACCCCATCCCCGGTCTGGGCTTAGCAGGCACTTATTAGCGGTAATGAAAACGGATTATTATCCTTTTTGCGCCGGTGTACGACCGTTGGGCACTCCTCGAGGATGATGGAACCATAAGATGCAGCCATGGTCACACCACCGCCAGCACCGTCAGGGCACAGCCTGGCTTTTAATTAAGGTTTTTTCGGGCTCCGATCCTTCGACCGACCCCGGGGTTCAAGATGGTAATCCACGGTCCAACGGGGCGACCTTTGCACACCAAGATAACAAACGGTTTCTTCGGCGGGCTCCAATTCTTAATCACGCTTATTATGCGGAGAGCTTACTAGAGCGATAAGGGAGCAGCGGCACGGGCTTCTTTGACGCAAAGCCATTAATTACTCAAGCGCAGGAAGTGAGCGCGAGCGCGGTCCTTGAGAAGGTTTCGATGGATCAAAGTGACCTTCGCCGTTGGGGGTTTGGTGAAGTGGCATATCGGTTACCTTTTTTTTAACTCCTAGCAGCTCGAGTGCTTCTGCTCCTGGTGAGTGTTTGTTTGTACTTTTCGTTTCACACACGTTACGTGCGTGCACCATCGACACAACTACTCTTCGTGCACCATCGACACAAGGGGCTTCGTACTGTTTTTCGGTGCTTTTTTTCTATCGCACTCCGGTCAAACACGTGTACACCGTGGTGCACGATACCGAGAAGGCCGATGATTATGCTCCTAATGACTGCAATGCAACCCCCGCGGCGGTTGGTCAACAACAACGTCCTTGACTGAGTGCAACGGAGCAATGAAAGGGCGATGCATGCTGGGATTATTTTATGCCCTTTTTTGCGCTATACCTTTTTTGCTTTGTTCTGCCACGCAACGCATACGGACACGTGTGGTGAGTGTTGTCGTTGCCAAGGTAGCAGCAGCAGCAGCAGCAGCGGATGTCCTCGCTCACATGCCTGCCAACCAAATTGCACACTCGCTCGCTTGTGTGGTTGGATCAAAGTTTTCAGCTAAATGATTATTTTCTTAATTAAAATTGTGATCCGTTGGGGGGTTGGTTCGTGGAAGGAGGCCGTTAGCCACCCACACCGATGACAGCTCGTGTCACTGCCACTGAGATGGTTCCAAGCTGGTTCCGGAAGGTCTCCAGCCACCACGGGTCCTGCGCTTCGTGCGCTCATTAATAGAATTAATGTAAATACAATCTACGGCCCACCATGGTGCCGTTGTGGGCTTATGCTGTGTGCCAGTGGGTGCTATGCTGGCCCCCCACCGCCCCCAAAACGTCAATGATGATGATGATGATGCCAAGGATGTCCCATCTGGTGCACCATCGTCACGTTGAATGAACGTAATTAAAAGGAATCAACTGACTAACGTAATGACACGCTCGCGCTCAGGGTCATGCTCAAGGGGCTTCCGCTTGCTTTCCTTCTTCTGCGTCCTTTAAAAGCACTTACAAGCCATGTAGCGAGTAGCAGTGGCCCATCTTGGCCACGGTGTGCGCCCGGTGTCTATCGCACAGAATAATGTTGTCGCGAGCGCGTAATCATTATGAATACGTCATTATGCAGCATACAAGCGCCCGCGGGCATGGCGTGAGGTCGTGCACACAAAGCCCAAAGTCCTGCGGAAGTTTGGGACGACTAATTCGCGCACACACAGCGGGCCACACAGGCTTCCCTCTGGATGAGCAGCTACCGAGGAGCGAGCGGATCGACCTTTAGAACGCGCTTTGTCAGTCAGGACGACCTTTATCCGCTGGCGCTCCGATGGAGCGAAGAGTGTATTAAAACTTTATTAAACACATTACGATAATGACTTTCAACTCACACATACGCACGGCACACGAACACACGCGAGAGAGGTAGAGAGAGAAAGAGAGGCAGCGAACGACGTCCGTATCTGTCAGAAGCCACATCCTCCAGAGGTCCTTGCGAGGAAAATTCCCTCGGCCTCGGCTAATGGGCACCAAAAGGGGATCCTTTGCCGGTGGCATGCGGTAACCGAGATTTGGTGTAAAAAGGGATAAATCACTGGCGGCGAGCGACCGCTCTTCTTCTTCTTCGCCTAACTTCCGGCCTGTTCCAGCAAGCACCGTCGTGGCTTTGCGCTAGAACTCCGTGCTGGTGGTGGCCATTCATATTTAATTCATTTTATGTCCTAACCTAAGCCGACCGTTAGCATAGATGGTCGTGGCCCCGGCTGAACACCGTGAAAGGGGCGCCACAGGGAGGCGTTTATGAATGTGGCAAAGACTTACATGACATCCGGTCTCTGGTGGGTGAAGTTGGGGTCGGGAGCTGAATGTTGAAAATGTTTTAAATGTTTACTCAACGAGAGCGATACGAGAGAGCTCATCCATTTCACTGATTGCAACACTCGTTTTGCACTCCTCACCTCTCTCTCTTCTGGTCTATCTCTCTCTCCTCGTCTCTTCTTGATTGATTATTGGGAAATCATAATTCAAACAAACCGACCGACCGCCCATCAGGCGCAACATCAAAGTGTCTGACCTTACGGTCAGCGATGCTGTATCATCATCATCGTCAGCATTTTCCACAGCCATCCTCACTCACCCATATCTGATGCCAGCACCGCAAAGAGGTGGTGACGTGCGACGACGAGAGCTGCAAAATACCCAAATGAGGTCCCCGCCTCTCCCACAGCTCCCCATTTTTGGCCGTCATCATCAGACGGCTCATTTCATTAGCACTCGGACTGACGGACCCCGAGTGGTGGCAGTGGTGGTGATGGACTTGTTGCCATTCACACTAGCAAACACATACACCGAGCGACCGACACTGAGGCTGGCAAAAGAAATGATCGTGATTGCAAAGGAGGCGCCTGGTCGCGCCACGTGCGCTTCAAAGACCAACAACGACAACGGCGGTGACGACGATGAAGCGGCAGCCAAATGTGCTTAACGAAGCGAATGGACGACAGCTTAAGGGTAGGGGGAGGGGGAGTGTCAATGATGATGCCACGATGAAGCCCGATGAAGTGGCAGGCGGCAGGGTGGTTGAATTGAATTTAATTTCATGAGCAATGTTATCGGCATTTTGTGCCATGGGAGGATGTGCACTCCAAGTCTCTTTCCCTCCATTTCTCTTTCTCTCTCTCTCTCTCTTATGATTATTTGCTCACTACGATGCGATGGAATTTTGCGTTTTTTGTGGGAGGTTTTTTTTTTGTTTGCGCTTCTGGCTTGACACACATCAAAAGCGCGATGTCGAAATGGAAATTAATATTGAAAATATTCTCTCTACATACCGCCGTTCTCTCCCTTCAGCTCTTTCTTCTCGCTTATGCTGCCCTTTAGTTGACAGGGCAATGGCCAGAAGCTGGGATCATCAGCATCAGCATCGAGGTTCCTCTCCGACCGCACTCACAGGAACGCGGAAACCATTTTTAATTTCATTATCCAACGTTCGCGTTCTCACGCTCTCTGCACCACTCCGTGCTGTCAGGAATGCAAAAGGATGCAATTGCACCCCCGACCACCACCGCCCCCTGGGGAGTGTTCCAAAGATGTGATAATAGCTCCCACGGGTGGTGGTATCAGCATCAAGAAGAAGATGGAAGAAGTGTCTCACCGTGACCTTAAAAGACCAGCTTGACACCAACAGGGGCACTAATTTCGAGCGCAATTTGATAATGGGCCTTGGTGCTTCCTTTGGAGGACGCCAAGAAGCTTTTTATTCGACGACGACGACCACGACGACGATGAACAGAGTAGGCTTCGGTGGCTCTTGACCGAACAACAGCGGTAGCGGCGTCGCTGCAACAATCCAAGACACCCATGCGCCATTTTGAGAAGGATCCATTGCAAAGTTTCCCTTGAATCGTGCTGGCGCTGGAGAGGTTTCCGGCGGTTCGCTCGCCCTGACAGTGTGCGCGTGACGTGACCGTGTGCCCTCCCCCCCACCCCCTCCTCCCACAGCAGAGCATCACTTTCACGTTCACAAGGATGGCTCGGGTGTGAACCAAAGTGGGAGCGGTGGGTGGGAAAAGGACATTAAAAACATTTTCCTAATGGCCTCTCCCTAAAACCCATTTACCCATTATAAATCATTTCCCGGGGAGCGCGTGACTGCCGCGTGGTGCGCCCTGGAGTTCAGTCCAGTCGGGGGCCATTCGCCAGCTTCTTCTTTTGAGTGCAATGCAAAGATGGCGCACACAAGGACCTAGACGTGGCACTGGGCCGCTCTCGGCCGGCATTTGCGACCGTTTGCGACCTTGCGATGGCATCTTCACTGAGGTCTGACGCCGAGGGAGACCTAAACGGCCATGTGGTCTCTGTTGGACCAACACCTTCGCCTTCCGCTACATTATGCTAAGGATCGTCGCGAGTTGGTTTTTGTTTGAAGAAAGGTTTCTGTCTCTCTCTCGAGTGACGCGAATGAACACTTTGCAGTTGGCCTGGACGTCGAGGGACCATTAGGTGCAAGGTGTGAAGTGTCAGTACTCCAACTGGTGAGAAGACAGTGAGCTCATGGCACTTGCAGTTGACACTATTCTGTTCCTGGTGCTCCTGGTGCTCCTCGTGGTGGATCCATATTACATCCAATTTATGGTCAACTTTTCGAGGTGCTGCTTCAAAGTCTGACATCTTGAAGCATTGATGGCTTTTGTTTGGAATGAAAACCACCGTCATTCACTCAATTCCTCACACACCGATAGGTTCGCCGCGATATCATTCTTCGGCTCGGTGCGTTTCAATTTCCGAGGTTTCCTTTTTATTAAAAAAAACGGGAAAATTGGTTCTTCACATCTGGGGATGGGAAATGTGTATCCATTTTCCATTTTCCACTCCACGAAAGGGATCCTCGAGTAGGGATTAGGGCGCTTCCCTGCCTGCCATTTGTTGCTGACGTGATTTCGATGCTTTTTATCACGATTTCCCCTCCAGCTCCTCGCTTCCTCGCTGCAAAAACCAAACCACCTTCAACGGCGGCGACGATGAATCTTCGGTTTGATTAGATTTTGGGCAATTTGTTTCGCGACAGTCGCGACGTGAGGGTGTGTGTTGAAGGTCCTCCCAAGAAAAGGGAGGAAGGAGAGAAGCACCCTAATTTATCCTTTTAAAGCTGAAAGAGAACGCTTTTCAGCTAGGGATGGCCCGGTGAGAGCGATGTTTGATTTCACAAGCAGAGTGCCATCAATAAGTTGGATAAAAGGTAGAGATGAGGACGTGAGCGCGGGCGCGCGCGCGATGTGTTGTCTGACGCTCCCAGGACAGTCAGCGCTACGAAGATAAATGTCAAAAGCCCTAGAGAGAGAGAGAGACAGTAGGCGGTGCGCGATGTGAGCTTTCAGCGTTCGATCGATCCGAGATCGCGCTCGAACTCCCGTTGCTTCGCAGAGCTTGCGAACTGAAATCCTTTTGTGGAAAGGGACCTCTTCCGGTATCGTTGGTAGGTTTGCCGGGCTGGCCAATTTTTCATCCACTCCAAACCGACGCACACAAACCCACACACGCCCAGCGAGGTACCATTTAAGGGAGTGAGCGAGAAATCAATGATAATGGATGGCTTTTCGTTCGCCTGGTGTTTGAAGGATACCTCGAGGACCAACGGGACCCATAAATAGAACGTTACAGCACCGGTAGCAGTGGCAGCCAGGTGAGCAAACGCACCACAAGGCACAAGACAGATTCCCAGCGGCTGTTCTGTCCCCACACCACACGCGAGTCAGTGATTTCGCTGCCAGGAAGAGGAGAGGCGTCTTAAGATGAATCCCTCCGTCTTCCGATGCCGTATTTCCGGCTGCCAGAAGGAAGCTGGGAAGCAAACAGAACAGGAAGCGTAAGAAGGCCCGAAAGCCGGCTAGGCCGTGGCACGTCCGCGAGAATTCGATGGCCGTCGTCTTCCCGAGCACGCTCTCCGGACGAATCGCTACAAATCTAATTTAGTATCTCCATCCTCCCACTCATCCAAGGGAGAGCCTTCCACTGGAGCGTTAATTTGACAGACAAAAAAAGGTAAACAGTTGACTTTTGACTAGTTTGCTTTGGAACGTCCCAGATTCGAGGGAGCACCAGCTCGCCGTTCACCCCGGACGATAAAGTGAACCATTTTACGCTATTCGTTGGAGTGCTGCGTCCTCGAAGGCTCGTATTGCGAAATTGGATACCAATATTTGATTTTCCGCTCGATGGACAAACACGTAGCATCAGCAGTAGCAATGGAGGACTGGCCACCTCGGCGAAAAAGCGAAACCAGAGGATAGAGAGGATAAAAAATAAAAGAATCAAATCGAGTCTTCCTTTGCAATGGTCGACGTAGTCACCGTGGTCGTCGTTGTCGTGGAAATGTCGTGGACGTGTGTTTGTTTTCGTTGCGATTCATTGCCTGCGAGGAGGGTGGCGGGTGGTGCTCCATCAGACCATCAAACGGAGAAGATAACGAAGATTAAGAACACGCTACCGACTGGAAACCCCCCCCCCCCCCCCCCCCCCCGAATCCATCGACAAGGTCGAGGTCGGATGCGACAAAAATTACATCAATAATTCATGTTACCACCCCTTCCCAGCACCCCAACCCATCCTTTGGTCGGTGATCGTTTGTGTTGTGGCCACGTTCCACGATGGCGTGCACCAGCGTGCTTTCGATTCGTGACCCAAGTGTTGTCACACCTGTCTCTCACGTGTGTTCGCGTGTCCAGGGCCGGGAACAATGTGAACACCCGGAACGATAGCGAAGGGATGGCAATTCCACCGATTGCCGCTTACCCGGCGTTCGTCGCTATTTGTTTATTGAAATCCGCGTCACCGGACGACACAATCGGTCGTGCTCCGGTTCCGGTTGTGTTGCCAGCGCAAATGCTTCGTGCGATATGATCGTGATGATTTGCATATAATAAGGCCGTGGCAGTGGAGGGGACCCCGAGTGCTGTACACAATTGGCTCACAATTAACCGACTGACGCTTTCGATGGCCACCGGTGGTGGCGTCGTCGACGGAATCCAATGTTGATCACGAAGCCTTATGAACCGGCCTGCCCGGGGGTGGCACATGCTTACGCATATCCAGCCGGTCGAATTAAGCAGCTTTAAGCAAGATTGCATTCCCGCTGAGCCGCTTTACGTGGAATGGAATGGAGGCCGGCCGGCGGGCCATCGAAATGAGCGCCAACCGGTGCATCCCGTGGTCGCGCCGCGTAGAGTGCGTCGCAACAAGGCCGCGTGAATCATAAATGGAGTATGATTTATTTGTGCATTAATATGAATTAATGCACGGCTCGGCTCGGCTCCGGCCCCTGCGAACTGGGGGAAAGTGAATTTAAATGAAAATGCATTATCCGATTCCTCGTCGTGGTTGTTGTTGTTGTTGCGTACCGGCAAGCCGGGACATGAAGCTGACGATTTGTTAGGGCAAATGGGTTGTTTTCAATATTTAATCATGACTGCCGAAAGCATCTGCTTTCATCTGGCAGAATAATAAGTGCGCGGAACGTCGCCATTTCGGCCGTGGTTCTTTCGGGATGTTCAAGGCTCACTATGTTACAGGTGGAAAAAACTATCGGCAAGCTGGAGATGTAGCTGCTACTGTAGTTGTAAAATCATGGTTAGCTCTTGCAGAGTCTGTTGATCTTTTTCTCATTGCGATTCATCAAAATGTCAACAGCAGCCAAACCATAACGTCGCCAATGGCCACAAAACTGCCGCACTTCCAAATGGCATCTAAATTGTCACGGATGTTCGCTACAACTGCTGCTGTTCTTCTTTATTTTCTCGCCAAAGAGGCAACAAAATCTCGTCTCCACTTTCGAAGTTTACTGTCTCAGTCGGAAGAGATGACAGCAGTTTGCACAAATTTACGATGCACATGAAACATGAACGTCACAACGTTGTTCGTCGGTTGTGGTTTTTCAGGGGCAGAGACATACACCCACATATTAACACACGTTGCAGGCGATTTTAAAATTAAATTATAGTGAAACTGAAATTACAACCTCGAGAACCGCTGCCAGGCAACAACTGTCAATGGTAACTGTGTAGAAATCTGTTCTGCCTCTTTTGTTCGCTTGAGGGACCTGTGATGTGAGCCCAAGCCTGCTACTGACCTGCTGTACTTGAGAAGACGAACCAGTGTCTATCACCATGACAGCCGAAAGTGAAATCAGAGTCAGCGGTGCAACAAGCACCAACGGAATGCCATTTGCTGCATGTTAAAGTTCTGCTTTTCCATTTCTTCCACAAAAACGATAACCATCCAGTGCCCAGCAACAGCATCAGTACCATGTTGATAAGCCTCTCTATTATTGCGGAAACAACTATTGCGTCAACAGTTTCCATCAGCATGAGCAGCCAGCTCTCGCCCATGGTCGATTAAATCGGGCGCCATTTAAAGACAACATTTTCCATTCTATTCCCTCCATCGCACAGGGATTCTCGAAACAATTTCGACCGCTTAAGCTATCATTTGATACGAACAAGCAAACGAAAGAAAAGGGCAAAAGATCGAGAAAAAAACACCTCAAAAAAATGGAGGAACCCCTAAGCGATCCGTTGAGCATCGGAGACACTGCCACAGTCGCAGCAATTTCCGAAATTTCCCTTTGAACCATTTTTCACACCATTATCGCGTGGCATGACGGTGCTTGGCGACCACTTTCCGGAACATTTCCGACCGATTCATTTCGATTGGATTTGATTTTTCAAAATGGACCACTACCACCACTTCCGCTTCGTCGAGCCACAACACATACAGGCACACTGTCAGTTTCAAGTCCTTAATTCCGCACCGCTAGGGATTGCGGACACCGGCAGCCCGGATTCATTTCGAAATTCGTTTCCGCCATTCACGGGATTTGCGTACCGGTTAGTGGCGTACAGAGCGAAGGAACAGAGGAAGGGAACGATTGTGCAAACGAAGCGTGAATTGGGGTTTTCCCGCAGTGTCTGTATGTGTGCGAGGCACACCGAAAGCGAAGTGAAGAAGTAAACACTCAATTGAATACGGAATCGACGGCGTACGACGGAAAGGACACCCGGACCCAAGGCGCCTCCATCGGTAGTAATCAGAAATGGTGCTTTGCTGTTGAAATCAGAAGTTTCCTGTACATTCCGACCCCCTTTTCGGTATCCCGTATATCCGGCCATCTCCGGACGACATCGAAAGCCAGCCAGGGGGGGATGGTTAACTACTGTTGACACTTACCTGGAACGAGATTGATGGAGAAAGAGAGAAAGGAAAGATGGGTTAGTTAATGGTGTTCACTCGGTCCTTGGTGCTCTACATTACACGCCGATCGACCACGACGCTACTGGTACGCTGTCACCTTGGTGACCTTTTTCCCCTTTTCTACACCCCCTTTGGAACCCTTTCAAGCGCTGGGTAAATACGGAATTTACATCAAACCAACCACAGAGGGCCCCCGGGACATGAGGAGACACGAGCTGACTCAAAGTAAACAGACACTCATGCATTCAATCCTTTTCTCACTTCCGGTTCCACTTTGAGCACCCGTTTGGAACGTCGCTGATGTTCGCTTTTCGATTCCAGGCGAAGACATGCCACTGGGTCCGGTGAATGGTGCGCTTCCAGTGCTTTGAGCGCCAATTCTTCATTTCATTCTTTTCCAACAGTTTCACCTTTCACTCCGAAAGCACACAACGAGGATGTGCAGCGCATGTTTATCTGTTCACACCCCCTCATTCAAAAAGGGGGATGGGGGTGGTTTCTCCCCCTTCATTAGGTATGGTTTTGCTGATTAAACATTGACCCAAGCCCACAACCGCACAACAGAGCGATGCGATCTATCGCTGAATCTAGGTCAATGATGATGATGATGATGATGATGATGATGATGCACCTGATGCACCGTGATGATAGGCCTGTTCAGTGCATGCCATCATAGGGTGGATCGGTGGGGGGTTGGAAAGCGATGTGCATGTTCAGCGTGTTATTTTAGAAGGTAAATCATGCACTCCGGAATCCGGAACTCGTGCTACCTCAAGCACTGATTTATGCTTTTTAATTGCAGATCCTCCTGGCACGACTTCGGTGAAGTTTAATTATGGAAAAATCGATGATGTGGAGAATTACTATCGAAGTTGCTGCACTTTGCTTTATAAATTGAAGCCCTGAGTGTCTTGAGGATCATTTCTAACTCCCAGAACCTAGACTATCATTACAAACGCCCCCGATTGGAGCGAGCAACACAAGACGACCCGACACGATAAGGTTTAGCCATTGGCAGCGACATGTCCGGTTCATCGAGTCCCTGGGATTAGTTTTAATTAAATGTACCCCTTAATTAGGGCAATTCGAGTTTGGGCAAGGTGCAGACCCCTTAGCGTACAGGTGAGCGATTCCGTTTCGTCGAAAACCGTTCACTACCGCACAGTGCACCATCGAGTACTCGAAGACAACGTTGGTTAGTGGCTTGTCGTCGTCGTCCATGGTTCGTAACATGAGCGAGACAAGCAATCTGACGACGACGACGACGACGACGAGTACACAGGGGGTTTTCAGTGGTCTGCAGCATGATGTGGCGGCCACCAGACCATGTCAGGGGCACAGGGCATGGGCGATAATGATGGCGATAATGGTAGCATTAAAGCTAAACGCTGCACCAACCAGCAACCAGCGATCCACGGACACACGGATCTATTGGATATCGTCAACCGGAGACCAAAGCGACGATGCACCCGGAGCCAGGTTGTTTGCCAACGGACCATGTACCGTGGGCCAAAAGCGAGGAGTCGCCTCGAATCGACTGTGCCTTGTAGGGGTCTCTCGCGGGTGCGCGCGTATCGTAACATCTCGGTTTCTCGGGGCTGCTCAATGCTGCTGGAAGAATATGCTCTCTCCCGCCCGGTTACCTTAGTAACCACCAAAACCAAGGTTGATCGAAACCAAACGCTGCTCGATGGCGCTGTTGTGTTTCAGCAACAAGAGCACGACCATCAGCAACAGCAGGAGGGGATTGGGGTTTGAAACAACCACCCCCAGGAAATGGGATTCCTCCCTCCAGGAGTACACGTGTGTGGAAGGAGGGGGAGGAGGAGTAAGCTTAAATTAAGCTTACATTATGCGATCGTAATTAAGATTGTATAATTTTATTAGTTTAACGTGACAATCTGCTCCGCTCCCGGGGGCGACAGTACACCAGTAGGTGCCTTCATCCGACAATTCATCCGACGCTCGGCGATGGCGAACTCTGTACCTTGTCTGCGGGAATGGAGCCACCCATGGCCCATGGCTAGACGAAGCCAATGCGATGCGATCCGTGGCCCAAGAGGGTGTGCGGGTATCGGGCACAATTTGCACAGGTTGAGGGTGATTCCGGTAATGTTGGGGATTTGAAGTCGGATTCCAGCTCCAGGAACAGGGCTAAAGTGCTGTTGTTGTAGCAATCGATTAGCGTGGGTCTACAACTGCCGTTCTTTCTCCTTCTCTCTCTCTCTCTTTCTCTCTCTCTCTCTCTCTCTCTCTCTATCTCTCTCTCCGCCGCGTATTTCCTCTTCCTCCTCGAGGGGGGAAAGCGATTGGTCGTTAAGCGCGTGTTGGGCGCATTCCCGTTCCCGTAACCATTTGTTTGTTCCTCGGGAAGGAAGGACTCGTTCGTCTCCCGTTCCTCATCTACGGTCCTATTCTTCCAGGAACACCAGCGTGGCCAAGGATACCCGTTTGGCGTTGTAGAGCTATTACCGAAAATTAATATTTGAATTATTTATCATTTGGTATCAGCCCAGGGTTGGCAGAAGCAGGGAGCAGGGAGCTCACTCGCTCTCACTCCCCTGGACATCCCAGAAGAATGGACACCCATCAGCGAGTTTCGTAGATTCGCTTCCCTCCAGCCAGCGCCAGAAGAAAAATGTGCTCAGGGTTAGTTGGAGACGATGGTTTTCTGTGTGCATGTTTTCCCTTTTTGCGCCGATAAGCGTCCTGCCCCCAGCCCAAAAACCGATAACCGAACCACCCAGACCACAAGCCACCAAACGGCATCAAGCGTAATGGTTTCTGGGCTCCATTTGGGTCCAGCTTCCGCTACCGCAATCGCTACGGAAGGAACTGCCTGCGGTCCGGCAGTTGCGGCTCATCTGCTCGGAAGTAATCCGCGGAATGGCATCAGTTGGCATGGCAGTTGGCCCATTAAAGATTGATTAGTGGACCGTGTGGCCCGCTGCAGAGGAAGAGGGTGCATGGTCTCGAAGATCTCTATGGAGGAGACAGTGGTTGCGTCTTTAATGGCGATTTGATTTGCCTCGCAGAAGCTAATGCTGCTGCTCTTGCTACATCTTCAACAACAGCAACGGATGGAGTAATTTCCGGAATGATGGCATCCCCTTGGGGACTTTGCCCACTCGCGCCCTCGATTCAGTGAAAGCGCATTCATAAGCACTTTCTTCGGGAAAGTCACCGGAAGTACGCACGATTGCAACTGAACGTGAGGGAAGAAATGTAATTGTACGATTCGACTCCATCATAAAAATATTCTCCAACGAATCATCCGCACAATGAGACCAAAAAAGAAGCATTTCTGTTGCGTTGATTGTGAAAGCTACGCGTCCTGTTCACCGGCAAGGGAGGAAGGGCGAATGGTGTGGACAGAATTTTAATTACTCCTCCAAAGAAGCCACTAGTTCCGAACCGTTTTTTTTTTGCAACCGGGCGAAAGGTCAGCACGAAGTGGGAGTTTGTTCCACCAATAAAAAAAAAAAAACAGTATAAATTCGAACCCAACCCTGTGTCCTGTGTCGTCATTTTGTTTCTTTGTCACTATCGGCCAACCCCTAGGGACCGAGGGACCGGCTTTGGCTAACAAACCGTTTATGGAGAGGAAATAATTTACGAAAAAGGGACACCACCGAACGAACGGACGGGTTGGGAGTTCTAAATTTGAGTGTTCGCTTCGTTTTTGAGGATTTTCCCTGAAACGTGCCTAGGCTGTGCGATGGCTCCTTATCATCAATTTGTCATTCCACGCGCAGGCATCAGCCTCGGAACACGGAAGGTCTAGAAGGGTCACCGAAAGGGTCACCATTCCGTCCCCTCTGCTCACCACGAGGCAGACAGATGAGATCCGTCCGTTTGTTGGTCATCCACGCGAACTAAAAAGAACGCGCGATCGCATTCGAACGTATGGTCCCGTGCACCTAACATACGGACTATCCAGAAACCATTAGTATGCAGGTGGTGCTGGAGGTATCGAGAAAGTGGAAATGGACAAACTATTGGTTTCCCTTAACAAGGATGGTCTCCGGTCCGGGAACTCCAAAACATCTCAACAAACCCAAACGCTATTCGTGTGGTTTCAGCTTTCAACGGACACTTCCGGTGGTCGTCTTGCAACACTTCTAAGTCATCCTAATCCACCACCAATCGGATCGGCCGCTGGAACGAACGATAATCCAGCCTAAAGTGTCGATGGTCGATGAAAGCGCATTCAACGTCCGCGTCCCTGTGCTGGCTGTCCGTCCTTACTCGCACGTAAAGCACCGAACGTTGGCCCTGGGGTTGTTAAGTGACGATTACGTTTTGACAAACGCCACCAACCGTCATCATCCGTCATCGGCGTGCTCCGTCGCGTCGTGGCGTCAACCCGTGGGACGAAGACAACAAGAACTTTCCCTAAAATCCTACTAATCAGTGCGCGCATGGTGGAGCAGTATTGACAATTCCGATTCCCGATGTCCCACCAAACCCACAAGCCGTTACGCCCCTACAAACCGTCCAACGTACAGGAAGATAGCTACTGCTAGAGCGGAGTCACGGTCCACTGGACCAACTCCTCTTCTCGCCTTCTTCTTGTTTCCTTCTTCTGCCCACGGACCAAAAAGGAGCGGAGGGACTGAGTGAATGAAGGCCGATAAGCCGTAAAAAAGGCGGCATTACATAAACACTTGACGATGGCTATGTCCAATTCGGACAATTCGGGGCGCGCTCAAGAAGGCTTAACCGAACAACGGACAACAGAATGAAGGAACAAAAGCACGAAACGAAAGCAAGGGAACAACGAAAAGGTTCTAGCGACCAGGAACGGGAGGAAAAGACAAAAGTCAATAGCGTTAACTCATCGTTCATCGCGAGGGACCTCCAGAAACGCTCGCGCGCGCAGTGTATATTGGAAGGGATTTGTTGTTCAAAACTGGTTTGTCTGCTGGCGGGAAGCCGGGAGAGGAAGGTGGACGGTGGAACCTGGGACGCGGGAGAGAAGACAACACTTTAATCCATAATTATTTCTCAAGTTTTTAATCGTTGTCGTCACATTGTTCCCCTGGCGATTTGTATGACCGTGACCGTGGCGGGTCATAAACCGTTCGAGGAGGCTTTACTTGTCATGGCGTTTTCGAGCCTTCCAGCTGGTTGGTTTGTCAGGGTTAATCTGCGCCAGATCTCCCTTTGGGGGACCAGGGGGAAGTACCGTACCGAGATAGGAGACGAATAACAACAGAAAGAAAAGAAGAGGGATCCCGATTCATCATTCCGTCGTGTAGCCCAGGACATTCCCGGACCTGCGTTGGCTCTGGGAAACATCAATTGGAACAAGATTGGTTTGAAAGGATAAGGCCACAGCCATGTCAGGATTCTGGGGCCCAAAGAAGCCTTGATAGGATCGATCGGTGCTTCGATGCTCCTGACAGCCGCACCTTTTTCGCTCCGCACGAGAGGTGGTGGTGGATTTGAAGTGGCTGGCAAAGGGCCGTTGGGTCTGGCCGGGAAAAAGGTTTCCAAACAAAACCATCCTCCGACTCGGGACCGTCGCTCTGCGAAAGGACTCCCAAAATCCTCTCTTTCTCTCTAGGGGCGCGCCCTGGACTTATTTGCGTCGACAGGAGGGCGCCCTTTCGGTGCCAAGTGCCGTGATTTAAGATCTATTTACGAGTGTTTTGTTAGGATCCCGGGGAGAGAGGGAGAAAAACAAGTGAATCTGGGCACGGATTTCTGAGGCGTGAGTGCGTGTGCTGGCTCGGAGTTGGAGCCAACATTGAGGCTTCCTGGCTTGTACACGCGCTCGACGTTGCTATTTTTGCATATCGATTTTGGGCGCCATGTTTACGGTAACTGGGCGGGGGATGACGTACACAAAAGTGTTATTGCTTTTTGATCGGATTTATCGCAGCCCATGCGAAACATCAAACACCGAGCCTTAGTATCGGTTTTTGATCGAAAATCGGAGCCTATACGACCACGAGTACTGGCAACTTCTGAGGCTAGTCAGAAGAAAGCTCCAAGGATCCAATCTCCGGCGTCTATCGTGGACTGACGCGTACTGTTGTATCTGTCGCACATCATCTCGCGCACACCCAAGTTCTGTTGCACCAACTTTTAATTAATTAATGCTTTGCGTAAAGAGGACGCTGTCGGCTGGACAAATAACTTTTTCGACGCCCTCCACAACCGCCAGCACCAGCACGAGGTGTTCGCGTATCGTCAGAATCAGCCAAAACACTCACAGAGAGGAAGACACCGCTGCAGCCCGCTGGTTCTGCAAAACGGTGAACGGTGGTATCACGTTGGCACCATCTCGCGGTGCGCCTGGAACATCCTGGAAACTCATGTGCCCTCCCCCCCGCTGTTTGTCGCCCCGGTATGTTTGTGTTTTCGCTCTCTAGCGTAACTTGATCTTGATGCTGCACTGTATGCTGTGTGTGCATGTGCTTTTAAGGATACTATCGTTATCAAACTGCAGACTGTCTCGGGTAGTTTCCCGAGGAGTCACTGGGCATCACTTGCGTTCCGAAGTTTAATTAAATTTAATTGCAAACATGCGCGACACTTATCTCTCTTTCTTCAGGTTCTACTACTACTCCACTGTCAGCACAACCAACGGGTTGGTCGTTGCAGTCGTCCAAACAGTCCGGGAAATTAAGGAAATGCATTTGACAGATGGTGGTCCCCTTGGTAGGTGACAAGAATGGAGGCAAGACGATACCATCTAGGCGACTGAGAGTTTGCAGATGTGGAATGTTTGTATGAACTGGACAATGGAGGTCCACAGGATTCAGGCTTCTGCAAACCAGGCGCGTAACGCTGCGTACGTTGCGGAGCGTAGCTGTCAAACGGTGGTGGAATGTATGGGATTGCACTGGGCCCTGCATACCAAGCACGTAAACGAGCGTTCGTAACGGAGCGTTGCGCTGCGGAGCAATGTAGAATTTTACATTTTTTGGGCGAAACGCGGTGAAACGCAGCGAAACGCAGCGAAAAGCAATGTCAAACGCGGCGCGACAGGCGAAATCCGTGGTTTGGGTTTGAATGTACCGTTAGATGGAAGCAAAATCATGTTGCATGTTAACAATATAAACATAATTATAAAATAATATAATAATAAATAAAATAAAATATAATATTTAATAACAATATACACAGATTTCCGGTCGTCCTTCTCTGATAACCACGATCGGCATAACTGAATCGCCAAGGACATGATATTAATTGGTGTATACGTACGACTTCAAACGTCAAGCAAATATAAAAAAATATCTTTTGGTGAATTTTTGTCAGCAAGCGTACACGATCATTTATACAAAAATAAATGGATAATATTTGAAACTTTTTAACAAAAAGGAACCTCAATCACGTGAACTTAATTGATTTTTAACATCAAAAAGGAAAAACTGGATTTAGATCGTATCATATATACGCAAGCAAAATACACTAGTACGTTCCGCTCCGCAACGTGACCGGTATGTAGGCGCCTACGCTCCGCAACGTACGCTCGTTTACGTACGCAGCGTTACGCGCTTGGTTTGCAGAAGGCTTCACTTCTAGTGTCTCACTCGAGACGCCTTCACTTGCACAACAAGCACCCATCTTGTCAATCGCGTCACAGAGCCAGAGAGCACATTCCACTTCTCAGATGGCGGCGATGGACAATATCTAACTCCACATTTCCTTCACGCAATACCATGGCAACGGTGTGCCGATAGCCGCACCTTTTAAGCTGGTCGCAATGAATGGTTCACATCAAGCGCGTTACCATCGCCTGGGATCCAACGTTCCAATCCTTCAGCAGCAGCCAGCCAGCGAGCCAGCGAGCCAGCAATAATCCCACAGGAAATGAGATCCTGCAGCGCGAAAGCATTAAAAAAAATACGAGCTGAAAGCGAAATTTGAAAGCAAAAACATTTCCCGAAAGGAAAAAAAGGACGATTCTCCAGTGGCACCAGAGACCAGGCCAGGCACAACAGCAGCACACCAGTGGATCCCCCCGTGGTGGTTGGTGGTGATGGTGGTGTGGGAGTGAACACTGCATGCTGTTTAATTTCAAATTTATTGCAGTTTTACTAGTTAGTTTTACTTTTAATTATTTTAACGGGCTCGCGTTGGCGCTGTTGGGGGATTTTCTTTTTTCGTTCTTTCCTGCTTTCCCCTTTGCGCACCCCCCAAAGCACATCCGGTATGCTGTTCTCTCTCTCTATCTCTCTTTCTCTCTGTCACGAGATTTTTATTTGCTGTTTGCGGTATTTCCACTCGCCGCTGAAAAAGCATTGGAGGATAGCGATGAGGTGCACCACCCCGCTGATGTGGCAAAACATAGAGCATCAGCATCAGCACTGCAGCAGCGAGCTCCGAGTGCCCAACGGCTATGAGCTGGATGCGAAACCCGGGAATGGATGCTGGACCGTGATGCTTTTCCTGTGTGTTTATGCTGCTGCACACTATATTCTGCTCTTTTGGTGATCACAACCCCAGCTACTTCTTGGTCATCTCTTCTCTTTTCTCTTTTCTTCTCCTTTCTTCCCTCGCTAGAGCGTTGAGTGTGTTTGCTTTATGTTTTAGTCTCGCGCACACCAATCCTTTTGATGACCGTCCTCCCTCACCCGCCGGTGCTTTTTTTTGCGATCTCTCTCTGTCCACTCCCCCTCAATTTTTCCATTCAAAGCGCTCTTCCCGTTGTTTGCGTCTGCCCGGAAGCACACATTCTTACGCCAAAGTTTTGAGCCACACGGAATTGGCCAAAAAGGGACCGGAGGGCAAAGTTAGTGACTCGCTCGCTCGACGGTTTTTTGTGTTGGTTTTCCCCTCGCAAAATGCCCGCAGTTGGGAGTTTGCGACGAGTTGGAGGTGGGGTCACGCGTCGCTCAGCTGGAAAGCTAATTTTGTGCAATTTAGTGCAATGATGGGCTCCTGCTGAGAGGTTTTTATTTTCCACACTTTTTGCCGCGTTACCGCCCCTCCGCTTGAGTGCATTCCCTGGGACACTCGCGTGGTAAATGGTTTCACGTTGGTGTAAAGATGCGTTGAGGGAGTGTTTGATTTTCCATCCGATTTTCCGCATCCATGGTGGAATTCCCTTTTGCATAAAACGAATCGAACGATAACGGGCCCGTCGAGCACGGGGGGCGGTTGATTGTGGTGTAATATGTCAAGCAATTACCATTCTGTGGTCCAAAAAAAGGTCCAAAGCGCAGCAGCATGAGATCAGCCACGACGTCCCGATGTCGCAACGATGCAGAGGGCTTTGCGAACGACCATCACTGGTGCTGGCGAAGCAAATTTGATGCCACCTCGGTCGGTCGACCGACATCATCTTTGGCCTCATGCCCCGTGGCGTCCAAGAGCATGATCGTTACGGCACGCCACTTGGATCGTGATGAAGACATTTGTGGCCACTGCCTTCTCCTCTTTTTGACCTGCCCTAAACCAGGGGCCCTGGTGTTGTCTACACCTTCGCCAGGAGGCCGAGATCACCTTTTGGGATGATCCCGATGCCGTTCATGGCATCGCGATCACCGCGAGGTCACGGATCATCACGGCGCTTTTATGAGTTTCCTATCCTCGGCCAAGCATCAGAAGATCAGAGACCGCAAGTGCCCTCGTCGGGCGTTCGAGATCATGTTGCTGGACGTTGTGGGATTGATTGGATTTCCTCCCACCCCCAAACGGGGTCATGGTTCTCAGGGAACGTTCGACTGTGCTGGTGGATGGCTAGCATCCGTTCGCACACGATCGCGATCGATCGGCTGCACGTGCGCGTTATGATGCGCCGCCAACGTCGCCGCATGTCCCGGATGTCTCCGTTGACATAAACATTCCCCTAGGCACGCGGCCAAGATGGTGTTCTAGGCGTCCGCCGAGCATGTAATTGTTTACTTCACGCGTTATGGCCATTCGTTTCGTTCCGGGTTTTCCATTTCCATTCGTGGAACCGAGCGTTTGGCCACGTGGAACTATTTTTAGCGAGAACCAGAACCAACGGCAGAACTTCAAGTCGGTTCGAGAGTCCCAAAACGCGTCACAAATGGCTTTGTTCGAGTACTGGAGGGCTCGATTGTTGTGCCGGACACGACGCCGGTCGCCAGTCTCTCGCTCGTGGAGGTCAATTTCATTAATTTCGTTCACTCGTGTTCCCTTTCCAGAAGAGCGGTGGCCCAGTTGTGATGGGAGGCTCAAAACACTCCCCGGAAGTGAACACTGTGACGGTTCCCGGTCACCGGCCATTGCCAGAGCGGAGACAAGCAATGTGACGACGACGACGACCACGACAACGACGGTGGCGGATGCGAAGGAATAAAATTGCAATAAATTTTCCTTTCCTGCTTTCCATTTCTTTTTCCCTTTTTTCGGTTTGTTCTGTTTGCGCTGGGCTCTTTTTTCTGTTTGAAGAAGAGAGCAAAAAGGGGAATACTGTGTTTTCTGCAACATATTTATCTCGCCATCTCGCGCACTCT
Source organism: Anopheles aquasalis (assembly GCF_943734665.1). Classification (NCBI taxonomy): domain Eukaryota; kingdom Metazoa; phylum Arthropoda; class Insecta; order Diptera; family Culicidae; genus Anopheles; species Anopheles aquasalis. The sequence continues at coordinate 21,642,942 of NC_064877.1, read as the reverse complement.
CTCTTTGTCTGTCTCTCTGTCTGTCTCTCTGTCCCTCAAGTCCCATGAAGCGACATCATCTCATACGGAAGATGTTATTGCAAAAGGTTCACAGTTTTTTTTTTGGCATTTCGTTCGCCCAAGACTGATGCTGCTGGGGGGGGGGGGGGGTTCATTATCGGACACAAGATGTTCGCGGTCACCGTCACCGGGAGGCTGGAACGTGCACCGGAAGTGACATGACCGCGTTTGCACAAAATTAAAACCGTCTATCAGCGTCCAGCCAACAGCCGTAATCGGTTGACACTAACGAAAGAGAGAACGAGTGGTCCTCACCGCACCGATCACAACCGACCGGAAGTAACACGTCGGTATCACGGCATTAGTTTGGCAGCTTAATCTATCGCGCGGCTCATCGCACGCCGAACCCACCGCGAACGATTGAATGCGTGTGAAGCGTCCG